>NC_071996.2:66125000-66317500 GCF_028885655.2 Pongo abelii | reverse complement strand
ACAAAAACAGGGTTAATATGTAGGTAAATATGAAAGAGATTGTTTCTTAACTTTTAAATTACAAAAAGCAATTCACTGTTAAAAGCAAAATGAATAACAATGTACTCTTGCTTTTATAACATATGTGGGAATAAAACGTATGACAATAGCACAAAGCCTTGGAAGAGAGAAATTGCAGTATCATATTAATTGAGGGTAAATTATGATAAGTTAAAGATGCATACTATATACACTAAAGCAATCTTTAAAATAAAAAAGAAATGTAGCTAATAAGCCAGCACAAGATACATATGGAATTATAACAAAACAAACAAACAAACAAACAAAACCCTCAATCCAAAACAAGGGAGAAAATGAGGAAAAATATTTCAAGATTTGAAAGCCATCCAAGGGCCATATGAGGCTGGCTCTTTCCAGGATAGTTTAGAAGTCCTTTTTCCCTCACTTTACAATATAATAATTCTTTTTTCAACTATAAATTTGTGGTCTATAGTGAAGTCAATAGTCAATAATCAGATTTGCAGGACAATAATAAAAAATGGAAAGAACCTTCAATTACTGCATAGTAAAACATTTGTTCTCAAACTGAAATATATCCTGTGAAAAACTGTTCAAATATCCATGCATCTGTAACAAGCTGAATACAGGGCACACTCACAAGGGTGCACATCTGATAGAGGATGTAGACATATTCTGGTGGGAGAGAGAGTATCAGCTCAAGAAGCCTTTACTGAGCAACTGCTTTATGCTTGCCTCTGAATTCATCCCGCAGGGATGAGAGGAGCTCATTTAAGCCTGAGCTGGCCTATGCATTCATTACCAGCTGCAGATAATAATTGAGGATCTGAAGCTTGATTGGAAAGTCAGTATTTTAGTTAATGAGATAACTTTTCCGTAAATCTAAGATGATAAGACACAGGTTAAGGTCAGAAATAAATCAGGCAGGAGTCAGGACACAAACCAACAAATACAATCACAATGTCCAGGGGAAAGAAACTAAGGAAACAGTATTGGCTAGTCAGCTGATTTCTTTTCCTCACTTCTTTAACACCTTCGCTAATCTTCTCTGAATTTGTCCTTCCTTGGGAATACACTGGGCCAGTGTGACTGGCTGAGAACAGCTTACTTATTTTGCAGTGCGTGCCAACAGGCCTACCTGTCTGGAATTCTAACAGCTGAATTTCTCCCGATGTGCACCAGACCCCCTCAGTAGCAGCCACATCAAATGCTCTATCTACCAGGGACTCTTCTCAGCACTCCGCAGGTTGTTGATGAAACAAAAACCAGAACAATGAAATTTAGTTCATATGGAAGTTACTCTCATGATCCCTGGAACTATTAGCACTATTAGGGGTACTCTTCATTCTTAAAAAAGACATGAGGCTGGGCGCGGTGGTTCACGCCTGTAATCCCATCACTTTGGGAAGCTGTGGCGGGTGGATCACGAGGTCAGGAGATCGAGATCATCCTGGCTAACACAGTGAAACCTCGTCTCTACTAAAAATACAAAAAATTAGCCGGGCGTGGTGGCGGGTGCCTGTAGTCCCAGCTACTCAGGAGGCTGAGGCAGGAGAATGGCGTGAACCGGAGAGGCGGAGCTTGCAGTGAGCCGAGATGGCACCACTGCACTCCAGCCTGGGCGACAGAGCGAGACTCCGTCTCAAAAAAAAAAAAAAAAGAAAAAAAAGAAAAAGACACAAGACAGCAAGAAAGCAATGTCCCACTTATTCCACTAGCATTGAGAATGAAGTCCACACTTAGAGAGAGTAGAGCCAAGAGAATTTTGAAGAAATGGAGCCAGGGTCTTCATTTATCCTGCCTGAAGAGTGCCCTGACGGTAGACTTCTTTTTGTATGCTATGAGCCATTAGTTCCTGCGCCAGTTGAATAAAATGCATCTGATACCTGCAGCCAAAATTATTCTAACTTATATAATTTTTCAGGCAATTTATTTCACAAACAAATAAAATAACCCTAGGAGGTAAAGTGACTTAACCAAGGGCATAAAGCTAAGAGTGTTGCGGCCAAAGGAACTTTCCCTTCACCCTCTGAAGGTTAACTGCATAATCGACTCACACTAAGGCAGGTTAGTAAGAGAAAAGGCTTCACAAATGTATTACTACCAAGTGCATAGGGAGAAAAAGAGTCATTACGCAGTTTCCAGTGCGGTACAGAGACCCACATACCCTACTTCTTAGAGGAAGAGGAGATGGGGATGTGTGGATGATTTTAGGGGAATCATAAATGATGTTTAAGGGAAGTCAGTGGTCTGGAGCAAAGTCTGTTGGGTCCATAGAGCGGATAATGGTTTATGACAAAAGTCTCTCCAGGTGTTTTGATACACTTCTGTCTTCCTTCCTAGGTTATGGGTTCAATCAATGAAAACTCAGGGAAGAAACCAGAGGTAATTGTTTTCTTCTTTGGGAATTCTGAACTTTAGACAGATAAGGGAACTCCAGAGAACAATTTTACCTGTGCTTAGGGAGAGATGGTGATGGGGCAGAGGGGACGACAGAGAGACCTTGAGGCCTCTTCTTCAGTTTGGCATGTACAAAGCATCATATTTTGGGGTATTGGTTTCTGAGCCCCAACAACAGCAAAGTCAGGGCTAGACTAGCAATCCACTGTGTACTGAGCAGTTGCATGCTATACTCCAAATATTACAATATCAAATTTAGGTGCACTCACATATCTATTATTAATTTGTGATTAATCTATAATTAATAATCACTTTTACCCAAAGAAATTAACATCACCACTACTTCCTGAGTCATTTGTTTTACCTGATTTTCTAAGACTTTATTCAGATAATCTTTACAATATAGTCTTTATAATATGCACTTCCAAGGGTGATATTCAAAATATTCAGCAATTGAGATGGCAGGAAACCTGTACAATCAAGAATGAACACTGGCTGTACTGCAAGGACAGGGTTCTACAGGCCCTTGTTTGCCAGCCCTTACTCATTCAATTGCTGGAATATGGGGATGTCCTGGCCTCCCATGAAAGAGCATAGGTGCCAGGAAAGTTCACTATGAGGGAAAGTTGCTCAATGTCTTAAAACTAGTTTGGCTGGCCACTGCATGCTCAATGGCTCTCAGTGCTGTGTTTCATACAATGTAGTACTTAATAATCTTGGGTGCATTTGTCTCATCCTCTCCTCCACATAGACTACAAATTCTTTGGAAATAGGATAAGATCTCACATTGTTAGATTTGCTTTGTATTACCAATAATACTTAGTGCCTAGGAGTTCAATAATTAATGAATAATCTAATATTAATGAAAGTAACCAAAATACTAAAATAGGCATGAAAAAATATCCAATTCTCTACTCTCATTATGCATCCTACTAATGTTTATTACAGGATGCTAAGTCCGAGGCAGAGAACTGGGTTTTAGAGATAAGGAGGAAAATAGTTATACAACCTCATGAAAACTGCAAGATTTTCTTTCTAAAGGACTCAGATCTTGTCTAAGAATTTTGAAAAAACAGCTGGTATGTATGAGAGCAAAGGCCCAGAAACATAGAGAAGGGCCTTTGAATAGTACAAATTTTAAAGAAAGTTGAGGGTTCCAAGTCATCGTGTTCTGTCTCTCTTCAAGGTCACTAAGCTTCCCATCAGGAAACTAATGATTTCCTCATCACCATCTTTGTTCTTTCTGTAGTATTTGACACTAGTGACCACCACGTTGATACAATTCTTCCTACATCTCTAACCACTTCACTGATGCTTTTATTGGCTCCTCTTCCCTTTCTAGGCCTGAAAAAAGGACATGTTTCCCAGAATTTTATTGTAAGCCCCTTACCTTGTAGATACATTCTCTCCTTTGAAGATCCAACCACCACTCCAATGGCAATTATTAGAGCTGGCAGTTGGCTTCCAAATCTCAAATCTTCATTGTTCTCTTCCCCTCTAACTAGTTTATATATCCCTTTAGCGACTCCAAACTAACTCTCTGCCTGACTAACCCACTTCTGGTCATGGTACCACCACCCTTCATGTTATCCTGTTTTGTACCCTTAAATCACATTTGATTCTCTTCTCACTCCCTCATCAGCCTAGCAAAGTAGAACACACCTGAGATCTGGAGTCAGGAAGACCTGAGTTCAAACCTAGTCACCATTTACTAGCCAGGTGAACCTGGGTATGGTCATTAACATTGCAGCTCCAAATCCATCAGTTATTCAGTGGTGACAACATTTCCCAGCTATGGGAATTAAATGAAAGCATGTGTCTAAAATATCTGATATGTAGCAGGTGTTTCCTTTAAACTTCTCCATAAAATTAATTGTTCTATGTAAATTACACTGCCTACATCTTTCAAATCTACATTAAATATTTGTTTTAAATTCTTCTCAGTGGAGATATTTCATCTCACTGAGCCTTAAAGAATATTGTTTGCACTCATCTCATAGCATTAACTGCATTTTGAAATTCTTGGTACTTAACATCACAAGCTGAATTTTTTGGATTTTTCAAATTTGCTCTGCCCAATATGGTAGCTATTCAAATTTAAATTTGTGACTATTCAAATGTAAATGTAAATTAACTAAAATTAAACTTTATTTGAAACTAAATTATTCAGTTACACTGGCCACATTTCAGGTGCTCAATAACTACATGTGGCTAGTAGCTACTATAACACAGTATACTAATGACTGTTACAGAGAAATATAGAACATTTCTATCATCTAGATGTTTAACTCCTCTGTGATGGCTGAAACTGTATCTCTGTATTTTTTTTTTATCCTCTGTCATCCATTATACTTGGTGGGCACTTTAAAAAGTACATATTGTTGGACATGTACCCTACAACTTAAAGTATAATGATAAAAAAATAAAAAGTACATCATTGTAGAAGTAAGTAAATGAATGGATATCCAAAAGGTGCTTCTTAAAATCTGATATTATGCACTATTGATTCTGAGTCAATAACTACATTGTGTTTACCTTCTTCTGAAGAGGATCACGGCACAGCCTCCTCAGTTACCTGCTCAACACATCTCTCCAATGCAGATTTAGCCTCACCAGGCTGTTTCTAAGACTTTTTGAAGGAGAATGGAAAGAAAGAAAGTAAATACAACACAAAATATTCAAGAGTAGGTGGGGAACATTTAGAGAGCAGCAGTTTAGAGCTTGCTTAAGAATGTAAAGATAATAAATTTTAAGAAAAGAAAACTAGGCATTTTAACAAATATTGCAAGTACTTATATGCCACTTTCCTCGTGTGGAAGAGATAGAAGTAAAGACTTGAGATACTGGGATTATCCATTATCACATGGACTTTGCTTTCTTAACTATTAATATAATGCTGTTATAGGACTGAAACCATATTGATCATGATTTTGTAAGTATTATAATTACAAATCACCACATTGCAATATTTTTTCTTGATTTGCAAAGATTTTCTATTATAGGACTTCGATTTCACATAATATTACATTTGTTCACAGTGGCCTTTTCATAATAAAAAAAGTCTAGAATTATATTGGGTAAAAACGTATGATGTACCCCAAAAATATATACAACTACACCCAAAATATATACAACTACTATGCACCCACAAAAATCTAAAATTTAAATTTAAAAATTTAAATGAAAATATATGACTTCCTCATTTTCACATTGTGATTATCCATAGACAATCCTAAGAACAAATGTAAAGTCATATAAACATCCACAACATGATATTGGTTAACACTGGCCTTCAGAATTTCCAGAAAAGGAATAGACTCCTCTCACAGCAGGCTGACACAGGTGCATTCTATAAGAGGGGCATGAGGAATAGAGCCCCTCGACTCCTTCTGACATTAATGGGCATCCCACAGCCAGATCTTTGTGCCCTGCCTTGAGAATTTACCCAACTGTAAAATTACATTCTACATAGTTTCATGTGTGAAGATGACGCATGTCACTCCTGGAAACCATCACATGTTCCCTATAAATTATTTGGCTAAGCAGCTCTTGCCATGGGTAGTCAGTTTTAGCCTTAAAATTCTTTTACCTTTATCTCAACTGCCTGAGAATGGCAAAGAAAAGTATTTTCACTGTTGCACAATCAATAATAGGAAGTCCAAGAAAACACTGAATTACTGTTGCCTCAAGATTTTTTTTTTTTTTTTTGTAGTAGGAGACTTGCCATATTATTTTACCTGATACAAAGTCAATCATTAGCAAATACTTTGACAGCCTCTAACTGAACAAATTACTGGGCCAGATATGTTAAATGCTCTTTATGACAACATAATATTTAACAAAAGTAGCTAATTCCTCTTTATTTGGCTTTTTCACTTAGGTTTAGGATGATGCAGATCAATCGTATGGTTTTCACAGAATCAATTTTCAATTAATGTAGTATAGCTTCAATTAAAATACATGGTAACAGTAAAACAATGTGTTCAGACAGTTTGTGCAGCTGTGAATTCCTTCTTTATTATAACAAAGTATACTGAAAACTCAGGTTTATTTTTACTTTCTTAAAATTTTCATTCTACAATCATTGTGACAGGACAGCTGTGTTCTTTCCCCCAAACTGCTGCCAGTAACTAGTTGTATGTATGACTCAGTTAACTTTTTAAAAGTATATTTCCCTGCAACTACAAAATAAATATAGTACTAAATTACTTCACAAGTTTCCTGGAAGAATTTAAAAAGATAATGTATAAGAAAGTGCCTAACACAAGATCTAGTAGACGGTAAGTGTAGTAGACATCGATTAAGTTTTAATTCAGCATATATTCAACATGTATAGGGAAAATCTACCAGTCAAATTCATCTTATTCCTTCTCCAATTCCACTACCTTTCACCTTCACAATTAGCATTTGTAAGTCTTCTACTATTCTCTCAACGCTTTCCTTTGTTCCTTTGGTTGTATATTCATTACAATTTTGACATACATGAGACGACATTTCTTTTCTCTTTTTTTATACTTTAAGTTCTAGGGTACATATGCACAACGTGCAGGTTTGTTATATGTGTATACATGTGCCATGTTGATGAGCTGCACCCATTAACTTGTCATTTACATTAGGTATATCTCCTAATGCTATCCCTCCCCCCTCCCCCCACCCCACGATCGGCCCCAGTGTGTGATGTTCCCCACCCTGTGTCCAAGTGTTCTCATTGTTCAGTTCCCACCTGTGAGTGAGAACATGTGGTGTTTGGTTTTCTGTCCTTGTGATAGTTTGCTCAGAATGATGGTTTCCAGCTTCATCCATGTCCCTACAAAGGACATGAACTCATCATTTTTTATGGCTGCATAGTATTCCATGGTATATACTTGCCACATTTTCTTAATCCAGTCTATCATTGATAGACATTTGGGTTGGTTCCAAGTCTTTGCTATTGCGAATAATGCTGCAGTAAACATACATGTGCATGTGCCATTATAGCAGCAAGATTTATAATCCTTTGGGTATATACTCAGTAATGAGATGGCTGGGTCCAATGGTATTTCTAGTCCTAGATCCTTGAGGAATCGCCACACTGTCTTCCACAATGGTTGAACTAGTTTACAGTCCCACCAACAGTGTAAAAGTGTTCCTATTTCTCCATATCCTCTCTAGCACCTGTGGTTTCCTGACTTTTTAATGATCGCCATTCTAACTGGTGTGAGATGGTATCTCATTGTGGTTTTGATTTGCATTTCTCTGATGGCCAGTGATGATGAGCATTTTTTCATGTGTCTTTTGGCTGCATAAATGTCTTCTGTTGAGAAGTGTTTGTTCATATCCTTCGCCCACTTTTTGATGGGGTTGTTTGATTTTTTTCTTATAAATTTGTTTAAGTTCTTTGTAGATTCTCGATATGAGCCCTTTGTCAGATGAGTAGATTGCAAAAATTTTCTCCCATTCTGTAGGTTGCCTGTTCACTCTGATGGTGGTTTCTTTTGCTGTGCAGAAGCTCTTTAGTTTAATTAGATCCCATTTGTCTATTTTGGCTTTTGTTGCCATTGCTTCTGGTGTTTTAGTCATGAAGTCCTTGCCCATGCCTATGTCCTGAATGGTATTGCCTAGGTTTTCTTCTAGGGTTTTTATGGTTTTAGGTCTTTAATCCATCTTGAATTAATTTTTGTATAAGGTGTAAGGAAGGGGTCCAGTTTCAGCTTTCTACATAAGGCTAGCCAGTTTTTCCAGCATCATTTATTAAATAGGGAATCCTTTCCCCATTTCTTGTTTTTGTCAGGTTTGTCAAAGATCAGGTGGTTGCAGATGTGTGGTATTATTTCTGAGGGCTCTGTTCTGTTTCATTGGTCTATATCTCTGTTTTGGTACCAGTACCATGCTGTTTTGGTTACTGTAGCCTTGTAGTATAGTTTGAAGTCAGGTAGCGTGATGTCTCCAGCTTTGTTCTTTTGACTTAGGATTGTCCTGGCAATGTGGGCTCTTTTTTGGTCCATATGAACTTTAAAGTAGTTTTTTCCAATTCTGTGAAGAAAGTCATTGGTAGTTTGATGGGGATGGCATTGAATCTATAAATTACCTTGGGCAGTATTGCCATTTTCATATTGATTCCTCCTATCCATGAGCATGGAATGTTCTTCCATTTGTTTGTGTCCTCTTTTATTTCGTTGAGCAGTGGTTTGTAGTTCTCCTTGAAGAGGTCCTTCACATCCCTTATATCTTATGGAAAACATTATACATAAAAGCTAAGATTTGACATCTTTTCAGCTTTTAGAAGAATTGTGAAATTCATTTAACTGTCTCTGTGTCCACAATGAATAAACTTAAAGTGAACAGTGGTGAGATGCCAGAAAAGTAACCTCTCAGGAAAAAGGCAGAGACGTATCACTCTCCAAAGCAAGACCCTCAGGTACGATTTGTAGTGGAGCTAAGTTTCTTTTGGCTTCATTGGCAGAAGCACTGGTTTCTGATGTTGTTTGTTCAACCTAAATATAAATGGCAAAATCTGATTCTGTTTCATATGGTACCTAAAATTCTGAAATAGGGATAGGAAGTCAGAGTATGATTATCTGCAAAGGATACTTATTAAGGAAACATCACAAGATACTTTCAAGGCCTAATAGAGTAGTAGTCTTTAGCACATAGAAGTTGCTCAGTAAATATGTGTTGAATAATGAATGAAGCAAGAGCCAATTGTTACATTTTATCTTTTTTATCTCATAGCACTCAGTGAAATATAAGTATTGAACAGGTGCTCAACAAATACTTGCTGAATTGAATGTAAATTTGGTTAAGCAAACCATATTCCTTGAGTTATTCTCTTTGAACCCTTAGGCTGCTCCCTTAGGTCAATTCCATTGAACTACTATTAAGACCTTGAATTCAAAATTTGGCTGGAGGACCTGGGAAAGGCATATTAATTCATAAATATCAGTTTTCTCACTTGAAACTGAAGTCCAATTCTAAGACCATTTTTATGCTAATTTTCTTTCCTTGACAAACATTTAATAGAACCCTTCAACTTACTCCCCATTTGTGATATTTTGAAATATATAGTTGGTCTATCATCCTATTTCCTGGCATGTAACTCCTAAAATCCTTAGAACCTCCATGGCAATGTCTTTGTGTATGATCATGATTGACTGACAGCTGGCAGCCCCTAGGTGGCATCGGGATGGGGGCTTGTCACCTAAATGACCAAGGCAGGACTAGAGGCGTGAGACTCAGCCCCATGACCCAACCTCTAGGGAGGGTAGAGGGACTAAAGTTAAACTTATCACCAGTAACCAATTATTTCACCAATCATGCCTAGTAATGAAGCCTCCATAAAAATTCAAAAGGGTTTGGAGAGCCTCTGGAGAGCTGAACATGTGGAGGTTACTGGAAGGTGAACAATAATTTATCCACGTGTCAGAAGACTGGCACATCCCAGCTCCTTGGGCACAGAAGTTCCTGGCTAGGAATACTTCCAAATGTGGCCCTATGTATCTCTTCACCTGTTTATTTATATCCTTTAAAATAATCTTGGTAATAAATGGGTAGACCTAAGTAAGGGTTTCCCTGAGTTCTATGAGCCTATGTAGCAAATTAATCAAACCTGAAAGAGGGGATCATGAGAATCCCAACTTGTAGCCATTTGGTAAGAAGTTCTGGAGGCCCAGACTTGCGATGTATAGGAAGGAGGGGCCAGTCTTGTGGAACTGGCCCTCTACCTGTGGTTTCTGATGCTAGATCTTCAGGTAGATAGCCTCAGAGTTTAATTGAATTGGAGGATACCAGCTGGTGTCCACTGCAGAACTGATTGCTTGCTTGGTGTGTGGGGAGGAACCCATACACATTTGGCCACAGACATCTTCTGTGTTGATTGTTGTTGAGTGAGAGAATAGAAAAAACCCTTCGAGTCTGTGTGTAAGTTGTCTTTTCCACTTACACCACTGCGAACACACACACAATTAGAGGAGCCACAAGGGTTTTGTCAAAATAAATTCTTGGAAATATGTTGAGTCAAACTCAACATGTTCAGCTTGAATTCTAAACTCTCAGAAGTTCAATTTCTCCTTAGTCCAGGCTTATCCCGATAATGCACTATAAATTACTAGTTAGATTTCTCCCTTCTCCCCAATATACAATAGTCATTCACACCTTTTGTTGTTTCTTTTACTTACATCTTGATATAGTCTCCTTTCTTTATTCCAGAATCTTTCGTTCTAGAACTTTAAGGCTCATCAGTAATTCACACCATTTGTTGCTTCTTTTACTTATAGCTTGATATAGTCTCCTTTCTTTATTCCAGAATCTTTCATTCTAGAATTTTAAGGCTGATCAATGTAAACTCTGATGGCACCTTCCTTTACATGGTAGGCATTTGTGTTCATCCTTTCAACCTCCTCCGAGCTCATATTACTTCAGAATATTTTGTCTGGTGTACATGCTATTCTGCAAAGCCTAACTTACCATTGATTGAAAATTCTCTCAAGGCAGAGTACATATCACTTTCTTTGTTTTTTCATAAATCTCCTAACACCCATTGTGGCACCTAACTCTCTGAGAAGTCAATGGATTCCTGTGAGTTTAAATAGGATGGAATAGAATTGAGTGGCAAGATTATTTAAGGACAGAAAGAAAAAGAAAGTTTGTAATAAACAGCTATGCTAAAATTATGCATAATAACTAACAAGGCTAAATTTAAGGGAAAATGTTCCATTCGTAAAGATGGTTGTATCTCAATACCGTATATTTAACTAATTGATTTTTTTTTTATTGTCATTTTTGCCCCACCGTAATATAAGCTCCACAGGGCAGACATTATTGCCATTTTTTCTTCACTGTTGTGTCCCTCGTGCTAAGAATAATGCCTGGCACATAGTAGGTGCTCGATATGTATTTGTTAGATGAATGAATAAATAAACAAATTTAGGAAAGTGACTTTTTAAAAAGGTAATGCTTCATCTTGTATTCCCTTTGTCATCAGGATAAAGTTATTCAAAGCACATTTCACTCACATCCCTTAGCTTTTCTGCCTCATAAGAACTCTCTGGATGCAAAAGACCTATAAGAAAAGCCTATCTCAGTTGGGCCGGGCGGGTGGCTCACACCTGTAATGTCAGCACTTTGGGAGGCCGAGGTGAGTGGAACACGAGGTCAGGAGTTCAAGACCAGCCTCACCAACATAGTGAAACCCCATCTCTCCTAAAAATACAAAAATTAGCCAGGCATGGTGGCACATGCCTGTAGTCTCAACTACCCAGGAGGCTGAGGCAGAAGAATTTCTTGAACACAGGAAGTGGAGGTTGCAGTGAGCCAAGATCATGCCACTGCACTCCAGCCTGGGTGACAGAGCAAGACTCCATCTCAAAAAAAAAAAAAAAAAAAAAAAAAAGCCTAGCAAACAGAAAAGAACATAAGTTTTTGCTGAACAGATTTTGGGAGGAAAAATGACAGAAAGTAGTTACAAGGTTGGTTTTCATATTTCTCAATTTCTTATTTCTCGATCAAAAGATATTTCAAAAATCTTTTTAATTTCATTTTTCTTACACAGCTTAATTCAAAGTAGCTTAGCAAGGCAAAGTTAGGAACACTGGATATGCCCTGCAAGGCCATTTCTAGTCACACTTAAGACTAGTGCCACTCTAACAAGAAGTCAGTGGAGAAAATCATCACTCTTTTAGCAGCAAGTAAAAACCATACACAAAAGATTGAAGAGAAAATACAGTAGCTTACCTCTTTGAGTAACAAAAAGCTAGTTAATGATCAGCTTATTATTCAGAGAATATAAAGCAATGTTCAGACTCCTAGGGACCCATTCCCTGTATTAGTCAGGGTTCTGCAGAGAAACAGACCCAATAGAAAGTATGTATAGACAGAAGAAGTTTATTATGAGGGATTAGTTTGTGAGGTTATGGATACTGACAAGTCTTAAGATCTGCAGTCAGTAAACTAGAGACCCTGGATGGTGATGGTATAAATCCATTCAGAGTCCACAGGCCTATGCACCAGGAGAACTGATGGTGTGGCTCTAGTCCAAAGGCTGACAGGCTCAAGACCTAAGAAGTGCTGTGTTTCAGGTTGAATCCAAAGGCAGAAAAAAACAATGTGCTAGTTTGAAGGTGGTCACAAAAGAATTCAGTCTTCCTCCCAAGAGGCTCAGCTTTTTTGTTCTATTCAAGCATTCAACTGATTGGATGAGGCCCACCCACATTAGGGAGGGTAATCTGCTGTACTCAGTCTACTCACTTGAGTTTACCTCATCAAAACACAACCTCACATAAACATTCAGAATCATGTTTGACCAAATATATAGCCTTCCCATGGCACAGTCAAGCTGACACATAAAAGTAACCATCACAGGCCAGGTGCTGTGCCTCAGACCTGTAATCCCAAAACTAAGGGAGGCCAAGGTGGGCGGATCACCTGAGGTCAGGAGTTCGAGACCAGCCTGGCCAACATGGCGGAACCCTGTCTCTACAAAAATACAAAAATTAGCTTGGCATGGTGGCTGGTGCCTGTAATCCCAGCTACTCAGGAGGCTGAGGCAGGAGAATTGTTTGAACCTGGGAGGCAGAGCTTACAGTGAGCTGAGATCACACCTTTGCACTCCAGCCTGGGCGACAAGAGCAAGACTTCGTCTCAAAAAAAAAAAAAAAAGAAGCATCACACCCATCATTATCTACTAGTTTTGGAAAATATGGCGGATGATATCTGGACACTTAATCACCACCTCAATTATTTTCCTTTTGACCTCTGGGTCCTATTAACAGCAACAAATATAATATTCAAAAATGAAACATTAGGCCATTTACAAATTTTTTGTTAGAGCATCAAGCATGCTTGCTTGCTGGCTTACTTTTTCTGTATGGCAAGTAACACTCCTTGCAGAGTGGAGTGGAACAGAAAAACTAGATCAGATTCATATTCGGGGGTGATCTTAAATTTGTAGTCACTGAAAAATTATAGCTATCAATTGTATACTTTTTATTTTTACAAACTGCTTTGAATCATAGGCATGTATGTATTATTTAAAGAATCTGGAGAAAAATATTTGTGGTTATTTTGAAGGATATCAGCTAAAAATGAAAAGAAAGCAAAAAAAAGTTAATATAGTTTATGTGTCAAGATATTTGTGATAGAAATTTTATTTTTATTTTAAGAGGTAGTAGGTTTTCATTTTCTAGCTTACAACCTGACATGAATAGTTGAGGAGTCATCAAATTTCATTGTCCTAAAAGTAGGCTATGGTTTGGGAGGTCATGCTTTGTGCTTATCTGTATTTATGATAATACATGATTTTATTTTTTTCAATGAGATAAATTGTTTTTAAAAAATTAATAAATCTTAATCTATTGATCACCTACCATGTGCCAGGCTTTCCTGTCACCTTCCATATTTTGAATGTAAATATTTCCTTCTTTTACTGGTTACTTTATAACCTCTCAGTTATCATGTTCCACCATTTTAACACTTAAAGAGGTAGAATGTGGGATTATCATTTCCCAGGCTCTTGCATGGAGAAGGAACATTGAGGTCATCTCATTCAATCTCCCATCTAACACTTAAAACAACTCTACAACATCACAAAAATGAATCCTGGGAAACATACCTGCTGATGATAAATTCATACCCATGGCAGTCCACTATATAATTGAATAGGGTTGTGATTAAAAATTCATTCCTGTCTGGCTGGAAAATACAATCTCTCTCTTTTTTTTTTTTTTTTTTGGTTTTGTCGTTTTTGCTTTGTTTTGGCTTATATTTCTTATCTTTCCCTTTCTCATTCAAGGAAATATTTGTATCAATTTGGGAAAGGGATATGGCAAAATAGAACTCAGAAATCATTGTGGCTTTGCTTTTCAAAAGTCTAAGGCTTCAGAGGAATTTAAGTTAAGGTATTGAAGAATACAAGGGAAAAAAGATTTTCCCCACAGTAAGAAAATATCTCTCAGACCCTGGGGGAGAAGAAGAAAGAGAGAGCAACAACTTCATGGCTTCCAAGAGTACAGGGGACTTCTACTCCACTTCCTACTAAGACTGAATGTGAGGCAGCTAAATGCCAAGCAGAGATATTTGAGTGGTTCATCAGGGAGTTAAGCCCAGCATCATCTTCACCCAGTTTCCTTACCCTATGGAGTGTAGCCTAGCTGAAAGGGCACATGTATACAATGATTGTGTCATCAGTTACCTGTGGGATTGATGACTGAAAACTGCAGCCCCCCATCCTCAATACAAAGACAATGCCCAAGATTCCAGAATTGAATGATAACTTGAGGAGGAGGCAGCATCCTTAGTTGGGCTGCATTTTTTTTCATAAACTCAATAGAGCAGAGGCTAAAAGGCAGAAATTATGTTATTACAGGTGATTAAGAAAGTACTGGAGATAGAGAGTAGAACAATGGTTACCAGAAGGATAGTGCAGGGGGTGGAGATGGTTAATGGGTACAAAAATATAGTTAGATAGAATGAATAAGATCTAGTATTTGATAGCACAATGGGGTGACTACAGTCAACAATAATTTATTGTATCTTTTAAAATAACTAAAAGAGTATAATTGGATTGTTTGTAACACAATGAAAGGATAAATGCTTGAGGTGATAGGTACCTGATTTACCCTGATGTGACTAATATGCATTGTGTGCCTGGAACAAAATATCTCATGCCCCCTATAAATATATATACCTACTATGTACCCACATAAATTAAAAATTAACAACAAAAAAAGAATACTTTTTTTGGTCCACCTGTGTCGTGGATTGATTCATAGCCTTTTTGGTTATATTGTGCTTCCTCCTGTGACATGGTTTTCTTCATTGAAGAAGTACCGTCAACATCCTTAAACTTTGGCAACCAGACTGATGATTATTACCAGGGTGTGATTTATGAGTAGAGTATCCTACCATCTCTCCTCTTCTGGTCATTATGCTTCCTTTCATGTAGCAGGAGATAACATTTTTTGGCAGCCACACACACTGATAAGCCCAAGCTACAAACAACTAAAACCCCAAAGTGATTTTCATTCACATAACCAAAAAAGAATGACTTACTAGCTAGATTTTTTAAAGATAAAATTAGAACTTTACTTTTCCCATTATTGATCCAAGATAAATAATAATAGAAAATATATATTAAATTATGCATATATATACACATACTTATATATGCTTATATGTACATGAAATGAATACAACAATGATAAAAGAAATAAGAAGGAATATTCAGTTTCTACACAGAAATCATGTTGTCTGTGAACAAACACAGTTTTAAATCTTCCTTCCGAATCAATTTATTTTTATACTATATTTTTGTCTTATATTAGTTGTAATTCCCAGTATGATGTAGAAAATGAATGATGAGAGGGGACATCATTTTGGGGTTAATATTAAGTACTAGTAAATTCATTTATTTTTCTTTTTCTATCTCTTTTCCCTTGGGAACACGTGTGCAAAAAGTTTTGATGTTTATATTCTTCATTAAACCCTACAATGCCATTCTTTTGGTTTAGTTTATTGTATTAATGTTCATTTATCTCGGGATTCCCATTCACACTCTTTCCTACAGGCAACCACTCAAATTTATTTGATATAAATTCTTGGATAGGTATATATCTTCGATAAATACATACAGTTGTATTTGTGAGGTGTTTTAATGTCCCTGTATTTTCTAGGTATGGTATTATGTAACCTTATAAATTCAAATGTATTATGTTAGACTCTCTGATTTGAGACATTTCTGATTTGATGTGAAGTATATTTGCTCTCACTCTGCTTTATGGTATCTGAAAATCTGCCAAAAGCCATCATGGTACACCATAAGATCTTCTCAATAAGTGTTATCAATCCATTAATTCTCATCCTTTAAGTCTAAGCATTCCATTTGTACAAATCCACCTAAATGTACCATCATCTAGTCCAAGTTATATATGATGCCACTGGATTCTGAGCATTTGCGAGATCCTTAGTTCTGTCTATGTGAGGAAGTTAGAACATACAAGGAATGAACTAGTTTGTAGAAAACAGTTGCAAAGTTGAAAATGAAGATTCTAGGATATAGGAGTCTTGCTTTAGGAACAAATCCTGCTCAGATTCCCAGAAGACTTCTTTATATATCACACAAACAAGTAAACCCATTTATATAACTATCTGAAACATCTTTCCTAAGACACAGCATAAATGACACAGGATCTACAGAGCATTATAGGCATGGAGAAACAAAAGAAACATCCCCGTATTTTCCTGCCTGTCCAAGAAACTCTACCTGCTAAGGTAACCTACTAGAGATAATACTAGTTTAATTGGTAGATTTCTCTTATCATTCTAGAATTCTACACGTTTGAACAATTCCATTCCTTTGCCTTTTCTTGCACTATAATTGGCCACAAGACAAATGTTTGAACTGAAAGTTTTCTTGATTAGTCTTACCACATTCCTACCACAAATACACGCTCATATGCACACTAATACACACCAACACTAACAGGGCATCAGCAGCTAGAGCTTCATGCTACTATGCAGCAAGAATCTCTAGCATTATCTTATGGATTGCCCAGGTATTTACACGTCCAATCAAAGGTGAAGTTCATAGTCAACCCTATGAGAGAGAAGAGCAATGCTCTCAATGGCATTTTGGAACTTCCACAACCTCATGAAAAGCTATGAGCACAGCTTACTGTGTGTTACTGTCAGGAGGTAAAGGGACTCTCTGCTGTCTCACGCCGTCTGCACCCTGATTTTGATGAGGAAATGTTGCCTAGAAAAGTAATATTATGTCAATGGAAGACAATGAATCCAAAGATGTTTATATGGCAGATGGCTAAAAATTTGTTGATTTTAACTGAGGCAGAGAAAGTCTACACTGGAAGTAACAACAAAGTACATTTTCCTAAAAGTTTACACATTCCCCAAAATATCACAAAGGGATTCTTTGGTATACCACATCTCAAAATTACCAAAGTGATTAAATATAATAAGATCTTGAATCCAGGAATTTCACACTTTTCCTTTATTCTGCCACCAGTGTTTATATGTGAGGCTTGATTGTTGGCCACTACCCGGCTTAGGTCTTCCAACTTTACCTGTAAGCCCCAGGGTCTTGCCTATGGCCACTGCCCAACTGAGGCTCTGCTCCTGCCTAGAGCCTCTTGGCTTCAAGCCTAAATTCTGACCTGTTCTTGCCCTGCAGGTGTTTTGGCATTCCTGGTCTGACTTTGGAAGGAGTCCAGGCTTTGTCTGATCTCTGGGACACTTAACCTAGGCCACGTTCTTTGTTTTCAGCTACTGTAATCTTTTTCAGAATTCCATGAAACAGTTTCATTTTTGTTCCTTTCCTTTATAATTTGTAGGAATTAAAAAATCATTCATGCATTTATTTACTCAATCAAGCAAATATTTATTGAGCAAAGTCAATGGCCTCAGCACGGTTACTCACATGTCCAGAATACGCTTTAACGGAACATATGGATTTTTTTCCAAATTAGCCTTTTATGAACTAAAAATTGGGCTTATGTTACTTTAACATTTTTTATTGCACAGTTCGAAGTAAAAAGTAAAAACCTTTTAACAGCTGCTGCCATCCCTTTGCCACAATCCTATTCCTCAGTAATATAATAGAAGTCAGCGGTTACTCTGCAGCAAAAACTGTAAGAAATATGTATGGACCTTACTTTTCAGGAGACACATAGAATTTATTTCTGTGCATTTCTTCACAAAAGAAAGTCTAGTAGTTGTGGAGTCACATATCCCATGTGAGGACAAAGAATAAGTCGTATTATTTCACTTTTAATCAAAACTATCTCATTTTTTCCCACCTCACTCCAAATCCAATCCATAGTGCCAAAACCACCCTTCCCAGTATACCGTGATGAGATCAGAAGAAGGTTGAATGAAAGAGGTTCATTATACAGAAATTGTCAGCCATGCTAAGAAGAAGTAAAAGAGGATTGGTCCAAGTTTACTTCATAGATGCTTTTACACTTTGTTTTACCCCCAGAGTGTTATTAGATAGAAGAAATATCAACCAAAGAAAGCTGCAAAGACTTGAAGGGATTATATGGAATTTATATATGTGAGAACAGTAGTCACCCTCGCCTCACGCATGGAACAGGATATATCAGATCTATGTACCAATATCCTTTAAAATGTTTTTTCAGCTTTATTGATGTATGATTGATAAATAAAAATATTGTATCTATGTTAAGGTATAATGTAGTGTTTTGACACAAGTTTGCATTGTGAAATGATTCCCACAATCAAGATAATTAACATATCCATCACCTCTCAGAGCAAATTTCACGTATACAATATATTATTATTAACTATAGTCACCATGTTTTACATTAGATCTCTAGAACTTATTCATCTCAAAACTGAATGTTTGTACCCTTTGACCAACAGCTCCCTATTTCCCCCACCCTTCAGTCCCTGGCAGCCACCGTTTTACTCTCTGTTTCTCTAAGTCTGACTTTTTTTTTAATATTCCACAATAAGTGGTATCATGTGATATTTGTCTTTCTGTGCCTAGCATGTTTCACTTAGCTTAATGTCTTCTAATTTCATCCATGTTGTCCCAAGTGGGAGAATTTCCTTCTTTTCTAAGACTTAATAATATTTCATTGTGTATACATTTTCTGTATGTATATACACACACACACACACATGCGCATATATATAGTCAAAATTTCTTTATTCATTCATCTGTTGATGAACACTTAAGTTGTTTCATTTATTGACTTCACTATTGTGAATAATGCTGCAATGAACATACTGATTTCATTTCCTTTGGATGTATCCCCATAAGTGGGATTGCTGGATCATATGGTAGTTCTATTTTTAGTTTTTTGCCAGCATCTTTTATTTTAGAATAACACTGAGTTTTGCTCAAGTGGCTTATTTGGAAAAAGTTCACTTGCCAATACAGAGATGACTCAGATTAAATTTGTCTTTGCCTTTTCACACTAACAAGCTTGGAATATTCCATTTAAGAAAATTTCCTAGGACCTTTCATTAAACTCAGCACGGCATTCTTTATGAGTAAGGTGTCTTGGAATTTACATTCTTTTAGCAAATACCTACTGGCTACTAACCATGTGCCAGGCACTGTTCCAAGTGCTGCGGAGACCTTAGTAAAAAAGAGATAAAATTTTCAGTTCTTCATGGAGCTTATGTTTTACTAGGGGGAGGTAGAAAAATAAGCAAATAAATATACAGGATACTGAGTGTATTGAGTGCAAATGAAGGGAGAGGAAGCAACTAAGATCCATGGCATGTGAGGGGCGAGAGTTTGCAATTTTAAGTAATGCAGTGAGGAAAGGCCTTATATCAGTGATCACATTTGAGTAAATACCTGAAAGAGATGAGAAAGTAAGCCCTACCAGTATAGGAAAGAATGCTCTAAGCAAAGAAAATAGGCGATTCGAAGGGCATTGCTTGGAATGTGTCTGCCTTGTTCAAGAAACATCAAGAAGGCCAAAGTGGCAACGGTTGCAAGGGAGCAGGTAGGGCAGGGATTTCTAAAACCTTGTATGAACATTGGATTCACCTCTGAGGGAGATGGGATGCTTTGGTTGGCTTTTGAATAAGAGTGACAGAACCTAAGCAGTTTTAAAGAGATCACTTTGATCCCAATGATAAACCAAGATTTGGGAGTTGGAGATCCCAAAAGGTCGTTAGATTCCTAATGTCCTTTTTGATGCTATGATTCCACGTTCCATACTTTGAAGTGATATCCCAAGCACCTACCCAGTTCAACATGAAATGACTGTAGAACAGTATTTTCAGCAGTCTGAGGTGCTAAAATCACAGTATTCTAAAAGCGAGTGTAACATTAAGTATTAGAAAGTCTGAGATTGCCTAACTTTGACAGTGAGAAAGAGGAGGTTAATTAACAAGAAATTAAGTATTATAGCATAAGTATTTGTATATTCACACCATACGGCTTCATGATTCAGAACGCAAGAAATCATTTGGAAATGAATATGGTGTGTTATGGTAGGCAATACTTGGAGAAAGGAAACATGGGCAAATTTGGCTCCGAAAATGTTAGGAGGGTTGACTTGAGTAAGTTTCTTAACCTATCTCTGTCTCATTTCCAAAACTGAGAAAATAATATCCACACATTTGCATGTGAAGATTAAATAAGACATTGAATGGGAAAGACCCAATATGGAGTAAATGCTCAATACATGTTGGTTTCTTCCTTCTTTAGACTTGACAGAGATGTCAAATTTTGACATGAATATTTGAGTAGGGTTGGAAGAGCAAGGCTATGGGAGTTTTTTCTATGTATACTTACTACAGACCAGATATTTTGATATGTCATTGAATAAAGAAGCATGTACACTGGAAAAAAAAAAAAGGTAAGATTGCATCTGCCCCTGGCCAAGTTGAATGAATGAGAAACGAAAATAAATGGTATTCTTTAGTAAATACAATCCCAACCGTAAATAATAAATGATAGTCTACAAGTAATGAAGAATTTGTCAAAATTAAAATTTAAAAATGTACTTACATTTTTGAGGACATGGATATTCAGGCACTTGTAAAGAATTTTAGAATCAATCCCAGAATCCAAGGGTTTAAATTATCATAAAAAGAACATATCAAGCCAAGTGTGGTGGCTCATGCCTATAATCCCAGCACTTTGGGAGGCCAAGGCAGGAGGATTGCTTGAGCATAGGAATTTGAGACCAACCTGGGCAACATGGTGAGGCCCTATCTCTACCAAAAAAAAAATTGTTTTAATTAGCTAGTCATGGTGGCATGTCTGTAGTCCTAGCTACTCAAGAGGCTGAGGCAGGAGGACCACTTGAGGCTGGTAAGTCAAGGCTGCAGTGAGCTGTGATTGAGCCACTGCACTCCAGTCTAGGCAATATGTGAGACCCCATTTCTACCTTAAAAAAAACTAAAAAAAGAGAAAATATCAAAGGATTTCAAAGATTACCACCCTTTGAAACTTTTTTTTTTTTTGAGACAGAGTACTTACTCTGTCACCCAGGCTGGAGTGCAGTGGCATGATCACAGCTCACTGCAACTTCTGCCTCCTGGGTTCAAGCAGTCCTCCCACCTCAGCCTCCCAAGTAGCTGGGACTACGGGCACATGCCACCACTCCAAGCTAATGTTTGTAATTTTTGTAAAGATGGGATTTTGTCATGTTGCCCAGGCTGGTCTTGAACCCCTGGGCTCAAGGGATCCACCCACCTCAGCCTCCAAAAGTGTTAGGAATATAGGCATGAGCCACTGCGATTGGCCTCACTTTGAAACTTTTTAAATAAAAGGCAAATTAATCTTTAAAAAATATATTTGAGAGCAACAATATATACATATTTGTGACCTAATCTTTCCATTTTCTTCTCTGTTGTATCTGTTTGTTTGTTATTAAAGTTTTCTACTAAAATAACTGGGTTCCTTACATGGAGAGGTGACATCTAGAGAAACCAGTTTAGTTTAAATTGAATTGGCTGCTGTATGAAGCCTTGTAACATCATTGTCAGATGTACCAATAAGTCATTATTTTCAGGAATGACACAATATGGTGACACATCCTATATCCTTTGTTACAAAAAGGGGATAGTACAGGTGGAAAAGATAAACAAAGTCACAGAGGCCTCATGGTCAACATTAAAGTGATTTGACAAAGAAAGAATAGCAGAAAGAGAAACAGCATCTCCTGTCTGTTTTCTGGGCCTCAAAAGATTCATAACTTGATATATTCTTAATTCAGCTAGGAACTTTTACAAATTGAAATGATGAAAAACACTGCATAAATATTAGAATTCTCTGGTGGAAAGGTATGAACAATGAACGTGTTGCTGAATGAATACAAAGTACATAGCACTTTGCAAATAAGAAGGCTGTCAAAGAAGAGAGAAATTGACATATATCACAGGACCTACTGGACCTAAAATATTAAATATGATGAGTGAATAAAGACTATTTTTCTTGTTGCTTAGTTCTTCTCGTAGGCAAGAACATTTCCTTCAAAAGAGCACACTAAATGCATTCTCCAGTTGACTCATTTTCACACTAGATGGCAAATGTGTGGGAGGCCACAAACACAAAAAAGATGCTTTTTGATTAGATTAGTGAGAGGGGGAAGTCTGATTCATCCATAAAATGATAGGAGCTATATTTGTTCTAATGATGCATCTAAGATTGCATTTCCAGTTGCTTGATTTTAGATGGTGCCTTTGGAGCATCTCTCTAGAAAGAAACTTTTTAAAAATTCTTTAGCTGAAATAATTCTTCTTTCTGACCTAAAACTTGAAATCTTAAAACTTCTGAACTATTTTGTGGACATTAATTGTGATGAAAAGGAGGAGTTATTGGAGGGGGTTCCGGGGAAGGGTCAGAAAAAATATATTCCATGTCCAGAAAAATGGAGAGGGCTAGGAAAATATGGTGTGGGATTACACAATTTGGAACTGAAGGCTTTAGCCATGAACATTGAAATATGGTAATCCAAGTGTAGTTGTCCAAGAGATCTGCTACTGCACATTATCTAGGCCTGACTCATTTTTCTTACTTGTACTTTCAAATATGTCGTTGGCCCAGTGTGACCTGTTGAAGGTTTTGTATTAGATCATGGTGTTGTTAAACTTTCTAGTCAAATAGGCTGTTGAACTTCTCTTTCTTTTCCTTTTAAAAAACACCCAGGTAAATGGCTTTTGCTATAGTTTACTGAGAGTTTCCAACAGGGTTTGAAGTTAAGAACATTTGAAATTTATCATATGATAGACAAAATAATGACAAAAGTTACATCTCATTCCTAATACTAAAATTTTGTCTGTGCGATAAAAATGACAACTGGCACAAGCATAGAAATGCTGTTTAAGGGTGGAATAAATACCTTTTCTCTGCACTATTGACTACCCAGTGCTCAAAGCAAGTATTCAAATACTATACATCTTACCCCCAAAGATCATTGATAGAGATTATACGAAAATAAATTCAATTCAAGTTTAACATTAATTACACTTTATTACAACTGCATAGATTTATCATAGTCCAGACTACAGTGGCTAGTATGGCTTTGGGCAGTTATTTGATATCTGACAATGGCAAGAAGTATATAGTATGACAAGTTTTCTCTTTTAAATGAGGAATATTAGACAGCTATAAAATCCTTCCGTAAAATGAAATGTCTAATTTTACCCATGTGATACTTCTTGTTTTGCTCTTAGTGGAGTAGTATGTACAGATTATGTCAAATGTCAACAAATATTAAAACAAAATGCAAAAAACTTTAGATATTTTGAAACACCTATTTTATTTTTCACTTTTCTTATGAATTTTGGCTGCAACAAACTATGCTAATCTATACATTTCTTAGTAACTTTGTTTTAAATCTTTGGTTATATCTGATAAACTTAAGAGCAAATCAGGTTCACTTTATGATGATCTAATTGGCCATTGACTTTGGGAAACTGGAAAAAGCCAATTTGATTCCTTTGTGATAGATTTGGTCAAGAGAAAGACCTAGGAAGGAAGGGGCTACAATAATAAACAAGTTGTTAAATCACTCTATATAGTGGAGTTCAAACAACTAAATGAACAAATAAAATTTAGGAATGAATCCTCACTTCAATCATTGCAATTTTTTGCATTTTTTTTTTTTTTTTTTTTTGAGCCAGGGTCTTGCTTTGTTCCCCTGGCTAGAGTGCAGTGGTACAATCATGGCTCACTGCAGCCTCGACCTGTCAGACTCCAGCGATCCTCCCACCTCAGTCCCGAGTAGCTGAGACTACAGTCACACACCACCATGCCTGACTAACTTCGTTTTTGTGTGTGTGTGTGTTTTTGTTTGTTTGTTTGTTTGTTTGTTTCATAGAGATGGGGTTTTGACATGTTGCCTATCCTGGTAAATTTCTAAATCTTACTGAGACTCAGTTCTCTCACGTGTAAATGGAGAAAATAATACGCACTTCACTTGACTGTTATGAGAATTAGCCAAGATAATTAGGCTCTAAGCATTTAACATAGAGCCTAAAAACTGTAAGCATTTAATAAATGTTACTTTCTGTTTACCCTCCTTCATACTAAAGAAACAAAGTTCAATTTTGATCAAAGTCTAGTATCATGTTAAATATCAACTTTCCCTTAATGATTAAATCCCTGCTGATCTTTTACACCATGGTGTTTGTGTTAATTGAATAGCGATTCAAGATGTCTACACACTACAATTAGAGATGACACTACAATCTAATGAAGCCCTCTCCTACTTAGGAAAAGCTTGTGTTCCAAAAGCCAATTTGTCATTCCCTACTAAGAATTTAAAACACATATTCCCAAAGAATCAATGCTTTAGTAATCTATCATTTACTTGATATATTATGTAAATAACACTGACGAGTTTAACAACTTAAAATATTCTATGGCAAAATGCATTCAAAATTCCAAGTTGAGACTTTGATAATGTATGCCTCCCACAGGCAGTAAGAATAGAATTTCTCCTAGTTCCAAGATACTATGGGGTCTTCTGTAGGCTGGTGTACTGATCTGTTGGTGAAGACACTTCTTACCACCTCCTTGCCATTATTCTGTTCTCAGTCACCATTAGTATAGCTTTCTGGCTGGGCACAGTGGCTCACGCCTGTAATCCCAGCACTTTGGGAGGCCAAGGTGGGTGGATCACCTGTGGTCAGGAGTTCAAGTCCAGCCTGGCCAACATGGTGAAACCCTGTCTCTACTAAAAATACAAAAAAAAATAAAATAAAATAAAATAAAATAAATAGCTGGACCTGGTGGCAGGTGCCTGTAATTCCAACTACTCAGGAGGCTGAGGCAGGAGAATTGCTTGAACCCGGGAGGCGGAGTTCACAGTGAGCCAAGCTCATGCCATTGCACTCCAGCCTGGGCAACGAGAGCAAAACTCCATCTCAAAAACAACGACAACAAAATACATATATAACTTTCCTACCTTTAGGTTCATTTGCTCTTCCTCCCCAACACACACACACACACATACACACACACACCCCTCTTTTTCTTTTGCTTTAAGAACTATTGATTCTCCATTACTGTCATTCCTAACTGCTACTTTCCCCCAACCACCATAAAACTCAATGCAAACTTATGACCCTATGTTCCCCACTGAATCTCTAAAGTAAACGTATTACCCTTTTGATTTCTGTGGGGAGGAGAGGATAATCAGAGTTTGCAACCAGGAAACTCATGGAACTAATGATCATTAAATATCCTATCCTATACATGTAGTTCTACACCAGGCTCTGAACTCATCATATTTCTCATTCTTTTCTTTAGGCTTGGAGAAAATTAAAGACATCATTTATGCTTCATAGAACAAACCAGAATCATAGGATCTGAGATTTGATGAATGAGATGGGAGGGAATAAGGAACACGATTGGATATCTAATGGAGATAGAAGAGCAGGACACTGGTGGAAAAAGTCTTAGAAACAAGTTGTTGAATAAATATGCAGGAATAAACAAATGAATGAGATTTCCTCAAGTAAACGAGTTTTAAAAACTGTAAAGAGATGTATTTGGTTGGTGCAAAAGTAATAGCAACTTTTTCCATTACTTTTAAAGGCAAAAACCACAATTTTGTACCAACCTAATACAATTGTGTATTAGTTGCTTTCTCTTCTCTCTGGTTCACCATGGCACATGGGAAGGGCTGGGAATTCCTGGAGTATTAAGTCAGTGTCACACTAAGCAAACAGGTATTCTGATGCTTGAAGTATTCATAGACGTAGTAAGGTATGGTAAAAAGATCCTTACTTGC
This sequence comes from Pongo abelii, assembly GCF_028885655.2. Lineage (NCBI taxonomy): Eukaryota > Metazoa > Chordata > Mammalia > Primates > Hominidae > Pongo > Pongo abelii. Next base: position 66,291,365 of record NC_071996.2, on the reverse strand, counting down.
AAGTCATCTGAGTTTGAGATCACATTTTCTCACTTCCTAGTCAGAGCTCTTGGGTAATTCTTTCGCTTTGTTCAGGTCTCTGTTTTACCATTTGTGAAGTGATGAACCTAGAATAACAAATGAAGAAATACCCAAATACATTTTTTAATTAAAAAAATAACTAAGATCCACAATTTAGATCATTAAAGATTTTGAACATGGGGTATTTTCTTTTAAGTGTCCCAGTAACATTGTCTACACAACACAGAACACCTATGTGAATCCAAAATATTCAGTTAGCCATCTGGATGACTCCAGACATGGGGTGTGTGGCATACTGCCATCAGAGCATCTGCATGGCTGATATTTTCCTTTCCTAACTGAATGTTTAGATAGTGATATGGAATAACAAGGACCCAATTAGCTAGTACTGTTTCTCACTCCTTACCTTAGTCAAGAGCCCATCTCACACAAAGGAAATAATAAGAAAATTATTTTGCCCGCACATCCATTCAAACCAAGTCACTGAAGGCATTCACTTGAACAGAGTATATCCTTTATTGAAGAATAAAGAAGATGAACACACATTTCTTTTAGCATAAAAAACATTGACCAGGGTCAAGTAGCACATTGCTAGCTGAGTTGAGGCCCAGCATGGCTTATTAAGGCTGTTTGCTGAGAGAGCTTGTATTAAGTCACTGGGCTTACTTTAAAATTTTTTTTCCCTCTCTAACAAGTGCCAGACATGTGAGTCCATAATGAGTTTAATTAAAGTCAATGGCAGCCAATAATTCAAACCTTATAAATGTGAGAGCAAACAAGACTCTTAAGTCAAAACATGAAATATTCCATTTAAGTGGAAGTTTTAATCTTGTTTATAAAATAAAATTACTACTTATATTATGGGCTAATAGAGTTCAAAGATCTGATTGCCAGTGCTGGATCTACCTCTTTGCTATTTGGAGAAAGTAAAAAATTTTAATAAGAGAAGAACTTTTTTGTAGCATCCAACAATAGGCTTATATATAATTGGTATTTAATACATATTTATTAAGCACATAAATGTGGTAAAATGTACAGTTCTAAGAGAAGTAAGCAATAAGGACAATACGAAATGAAGATAACAAGCAGGTGCAAAGGAGAAAAGGCAGATGAAAAGAGATGGGGGAGAGATTTCTTTCATTAACTCACAATCCTTGGAATTTTTATATAAAGCTAGATTGTTACCCCTTCCTAGAAGGATTTAATGTGAGCTACAATAAGGTTAAATATTATGAAGAATGTATCACTTTTGAAGGATGTACTATTAGTTACCATACACAATTAAAATATGTGGAAATGATTCATTTCCAAAACAAATGGATCAAGTCTATAAACGGATTTAAGGCTCTTGATCGTCATTTGTCGGTTCTCTCTCAAATTTGCTGTAGTTTAACACACTGAGGTTACTCTTTTAACAAAACAGATGTCTTACTATATGAAATCTGTAGCTACATGTTTATATTATTTATGTAACATATTAATTGAAAATTTTTATTGGATCCATTCTCATTTTCACCCAAATTATTTGGCTCTCATATTCTATTGAAATCTACTCTCCTAGTTGAGAAAAGTTTCAAGATTCAAATTACAATGAAGAAAACAAATCATATTAGTCATGCTGCTCACACCATCTTTATTTGGACTATAGTGGAAATTGTTAATAGGCTCCGGAAACCAATGTTCATAATCACCTTGTTTTATAAGAAACCAAAACATTTTGTTGAACATGTAAAATGAGAAGATAGAGCAGGCAATTAAATTTTTAATTGAGAGATTTGTATGTTTAAATTCTGACAAACCAAGCACCAAGCCTTTTTCTACCATTAAAAATGTTACTCTCTTGGGATAAAGAAATAAATGTTCGCTTTATCGAAGAGAACCAGACCTCAGTTTAATCTGCTAGAAAAATATGCGATTAAATGTCTGAATTTTGAAATGTTTAAATTTGGCTCCATGTCACAGAACTTTAAATACCTCTTTGATTACATATTGATGTTTTAAGGTAAATTTGTTAGGTGTTGTTTATATACATGAATATTTGGAACACATTCTTCATATTCCATCATAAAAATATTTTACATAATTTTTGAATAATAAACGATGAACTATGATCCTCTTCATGCATAGTAAATGTTAAATGCTGCATTGTTTGCAGACATTAAGCCATAAGTGTTATTTGAGATCTTACAAAATCCTGACCCCTTTAAAAGCCAAACAGCGCTACAACAGGCATTCCCTAGCAACTGTATTCATAATGGCAATCTCCGACAGTCAGTCAACCTAAATAAACCATCAAGAATTCCAAGCCAGAAATGAGTTGTTGAGGGCTCCCGTTATCATGTCGGGACTGAGGTCATGGAGGAAACTGGAATGTTATTTTCACTAGTGCTGGCCTGCCAGTTAGTGCTGGAATTAGATTTTAGTGAAGGTGAACTTCACCATTGCTGATACTGGCAGAAATGCACTCAAAAATCCTTGTAAGGGCATCAGAAAGGCCTGTGGATTACAAAGAGGTGAATCCACCCCTCTCCTCTTTCTCTGTTTCTTGTCTTCAGTGTCTCCTGTTGATCTAGAAAACCATTTTTGTATACCAGAGTTTATGATCCCCAATTTGTCTGCCAAGGCTAGGATTCAAACTGAAACTTCCCGAGCTTGGAGTATCAGGGCACTGAAAGCACATAAACCTTGGTGCACACTGGTTAAGTGGGAGAATCCTTAGTAACATACCTTTTGAAATGAGACAGTCAAAAGATGCTGTTCTTCACTTTTATAATGTAATGTTTTATTTTAATAGAAGGTTTAAAAAACATTGCTGCGTTATCACATTTTGAGTCAATAAAGCATCTTAGCAGGTGATAAAGGTATGCAATGAAGGTGCTGATCCTCCCAAAACACGTGACTCCTGCTTCTCTCTGGAAGTGGCATTATAGACTTGGGGATAGACAAGTGGAAAGAGTAAACTTCCACTATGAACAAAGAATTTTGAAAATGATATGCACTCAGACTTTCATTGTATTTCCTTTTTTTCTGACAACACAAACTGACTCAGTTACTCTGATTTTGTGTCAGCTGCTTTAATAAAAACTCAAAGAGAAAAGATAATCTACATTTATAAATGTCATTTGCTGTAACAACCATGTGTGATGCAGTTGCTATTAGACTACATAACTTAAGATAATGGTTTTATTTATGAATGCAAGAAGTGACTATAGGATACTACAGCTGAAATATACATTTTTTTTTCTTTTGTCAATTTGCCAAGGGAAAGAATATAGGGATGGTATTTAAAGGCACTACAAAGTGCACAATAAAGAGTTCTGCATTTCACTTCTACAAGATCATTTGCGAAGTAGTGAGGCAGGTGCCAACAGCCTATATTTTCTTTGCACTCTAGACTGAACCCCAAGACACAATTATTTTTATAGAAATAAACCCTCACCATGTGTCCTATGAATTCAGATTAATGATGGCCTTGCCTCATAGCTAGATTAGCTTTAGTAGTGCTTCCATATAATCTCATTGTATTATCAGAAATGCATAGTTTATCACAGTTCTAGATATTGCAAATACAGTGGACAAGACAGAGACTATTAGCATAATCATGAAGCAGAGAGAATTAGTATAATTAAGTTGCATCAGCATAGAATAAAAGTTTTTGAGAGAATGGGCTGAAGCTCTTGAGAACAAGGCTTGGTGAGTAGGAGTGGACCTATCCAGACAGCTGGATGCTCGGCCACAGGCACGAGCCTTTGTTTCACCTGCTGGGTTGGCAATAATAAGCCAACATAGACTTGAAGGCTTGACGAGTTATAATATTTCATATTCCTATTTTAAAACAATAATTCAGAATTATTTATTACTTTCTGTTGAGCTTGGTGGAAATAACCTTTGTCCTGGATTTTGAGCACTAACAGGCATTTTCGTATCAGACTAACATCAACATTTGAAATATATCCCAAACCAAATATTCTCAAGATTAGAAACAGCAACCTGTTACATCATTTCCTCAAAAAATTATAGTCTGAGATGCAAAGGACCTTTTATAAACTGATTTTTGAAGGTCATATTTTTCAAAAAAAAGAAGACTAAAGAAATAAGGTGGTCTCCTTGATAAATGTCATTTTCTGTGTCTCTCCTCTCTCTCTTTCTGTCCACAATGGTCAACAGTACACACAGAGGCTCTGATGCTCACATGGTTGTTTGATGCTCCTGGGCAATGCGTTAGCAGAGTTTTTTTGTGCACCATTTTAAAGGCTGTAAGTGCAGTTGCTGCCTGAATCCTGCCACTGGCCTCTCTTTACTGCTAAGCAGTGGCCAATCAAGTATGCACACGAATAATTCAATCACATGGGGCAAGATGCAGGTCGGCTGTATCTTAATGTAGGGAGCTGCCTAATAAAGCTGAACTAGAGAAGAGGCAGAATTTCCCTTCTGCCAAAATCAAGCCCTGCCCTACTAAATATCCAACATGGAAGAAGGAAAAGGACAGAGATACTCTGTTTGTTACAGCAAGTGTTCCAAAAGAGAGAAAGACAGTATAACCTGTTTCCAGATGTGGGCATCAGTGTAAGCTGACCCAACTTAACTAAGATACGGCCAAATCAGAAAAGTTACTCTTCCTTCTGGAGAAGGAGTGAATAATTGGATAGAGAAAGGAAACAAAGCTTTTCCCCCAGCATTTATTGTAGGGACAAAGTGGGACATTGTTGGTGGACATTCTCTTGCTGTATGGGAACTCAAGAGCAACCAAGTAGTATACTTTCAACACATAAAAAGTTATGTAAACTCTTTGTATGTTTAAGAGTTAATTCTACCTTTCTTACTTGTATAGTTTAGCATAGGGTTCCATAAGAGGTAATGCCTCTAACTTAGCATTTCCCAGAGCATGTTCCATGAAACATAAGTTCTTTGTGATGTAATTTTAAAGCAAGTGGAGAGTCTAGTAACCAACTAAGTGTGATGAATATTGACTCAAACAATATATTGAGTTAAACCATTTTCTTTACTGAAGGACTTCTCTACCTGTAATACGTGAATGTGGATTGTGAAAGTGTATTGTGAACATTTGAGAGGTGTATAGAATGTATTGTTTCCCAAAATTATTTGATCGCCATGTTCTATTTTTCCAGTATATCTCACAGGATTAATGTTCTTAAAAGCATCTTTTGCAAAGCATTGTACAAGTGGATATTCTTTCACTTTTCACTTCCAGAACACCTAGCCCACTGGGTGAAGATAGGTCAAAGAGAATGATAGCAGGCAAAAGTCAGAAAAAGCCAAACCCCTTTTGGGTCTGGAGCTGGATGGGTTGATGCTAGAACCCAAGGCCATGAACTGGAGCTCTAGATTTGGATTCAGTTTCACACTAGATGATTCAATAAGAGCAGATGATAAAGAAAATGTGAATGATAATGCTTTTAGGGAGCATATTCTGTCCCAAATTATCTCCAAATAATACCTTATACCTGGCATAGCTGACTCATTTATATTACTTGTTAGATGCCTCAAGGCATCTGTGTTTATAATGCCTCTCTTAGAAATTCTACAATGTGACCAAGAGGAAAGTTGAACTGCCTGGTCAGCTCTCGATCCATTCTAGGCTCTTAAGTCTACAGAATCAGCTGTAACTGGGCTTGCCATATGGACAACTGGGGATGGGAAAGGTGCTGGAGCGTATTTCACTAGATTCACATAATTATGAAGCATAGTCAGTCAGTTTTGTTTCTAAGGGCTAAGGAGGAGCAAGGTTGGACATTAGTGTTTTTACTTTGTCTATGACTGTTCCAACCCAGAGTTTTATCCCCCTCCTCTGCATTGGAATCCTAAACATGTATATGCTACTCATTTATACATCTAACCAAAATGTTCATGTATTGTATCATTGCAGATTATTGAGTTTTGTAAATAGTTTGTGTTTTATCCTTTAATATTTTTAACAAATTTTGGAGCAAAACCTAAAATGTGTTGTAAGTCTGTCTGCTTTAATGAATAGAATATATCGATCAGAATCAAATATTTCTTAATACCTTGGGACAATTACATTGAATATCAATGATTAGATGCTGTCCTCTAATGCATCAGGTTCACAGAATGTGATGAAGCATACAGGATTATCTCTACCCTAAGTCATCCAAGAAAGCAACAAGTTTTTATTTCTCTTATTATTTTTTCCTTCACCTCCCTTTTTTTTGTTGTCAGGTTTTCAGTTGTCATTCTCACTGCTCTCAGTATGCCTGCATAATCTGTGGTAGACTGAAAATCAAATGACTACAACTGTTAGAATTTGTGTTACGTAGGAGTCAGTAGACTAGTATTGAACTACTTTTCTATGAGGCAAGTACATGTATTTAGTATGCAGATTTTGAAACTTCACTTTGGGCTGACCAAAGATATTTTTGTTTACTTCTGGGTTGTTGATTCTGTTTTGAGGTGAGAAAATGTTTCTCTACTTGTAGATAGATAGATAGATAGATAGATAGATGATAGATAGATAGATAGATATAAAATATCCTAAATCCTTTAATTCAACTGAGAACTCTGTGAAGATAGATTATCTGATACTTAAAGAACATTCTACATAGTAGCACACATTAAGTGCTCAAAAAATATCTGTTGGCCGAGTGATTCTGTAATTCCCTCTTCCTTACCTGTACTTAACAACTCTGTCAGACTGATTCTGACTTTGGCTAGAATTACAAGAAAAATTATTCTATTTGGAACAAACATTCTCATATACACATTATGGGTTGAATTGCATCCTCCCATAAATATGCTGCAGTCCTAACCCCCAATACCTCAGAATGTGACTTTATTTGTAAATAAGAACTTGGCAGATGTAGTTAAGATGAGGTCACACTGGAGCAGGGTGGACCTTTAATCCAATGTAATGTTGTTCTTATAAAGAGCAGAAGAGACACACAGGAAGAAGACAGCCACGTGGCGACAGAGACAGAGATGGAATGATGCCTTTACAAGTCAAGGAACACCAAAAATTGCCATGATCACCAGAAGCTACCAAGCGCAGGGCTGGATTCTCCCCTCCAAGTTGTAGTACGGCCTGTTGACATTGATTTGGGACTTATGGCCTCCAGAACTGTGAGACAATGAATTACAGTTGTTTTAAGCCACCCAGTTTGTAGTACTGTGTTACAGCAGCCCTAGGAAACAAAACAAATACAATACATTTTATTTTCTTTTCTTCTCATGTTTGGGGAGAAAAAAGGATAACGAAGTTGTTCATTACCTTACTCCCAGGTTGTTACCTGAGACTAAGTAGATATCCAGGTGATAGTTCATAAGGTGATGACCCCCTCCAACTGTTGTCACAGCAGCAATGAAATCTTTACCAGTAGAAACCCAGTAAAGTAAAAAATAATAGCCACCTGTTGTGCCACAAATGGACTGGGAAAAATATAGATGGTTACAGGGATGTGGGGGGGTGGGAGGTAATAGGAAAGTCTGGACTCCACAATAATTAGTTTGAAAATTGTCCAACAGCTTATTTAGGGAGAGCACTCAATATTTTCAGGCAATGGCCAAATAAGAACATTATAATAATAGAACATTTAATAATGTTAATTCTCAAGGGACACTTTCTTCTATTTGTGGGCAAGAGAGAAAGGAGGAAAAAGGAAGAAAGGAGAATGGAAGGTAGAAGGAAAGGAAAGAGAGAAAGAATGAAGAAAGAGAAAAAAGTAGGCAGCGAGATAGATAGATAGACAGATATAAAATATCTATTTATATGACAGCCAAATAATTTGGGTGAAAATGAGAATGGATCCAATAAATATTTTCAATTAATATGATACGTAAATAATATAAACATGTAGCTACAGATTTCATATAGTAAAACATCTGTTTTGTTAAAAGAGTAATCTCAGTGTGTTAAACTGCTGAGGAAATACCCCTAAGAAAACTACCACTACCAGGAATCATTGTAGCTACACTTTAGCGGGCAATTGTTATGTGCCTCAACTGCACTAAACAGTTTAAGTGCTTTATCCAATTTAATTAATATAAAAACACTGTAATATAGTTATCACTTCTTCCCATTTTACAGACGAGGAAAGTGAGTATCAAAGATATTTTGTCCCTTAACCCCAGTCACACAGCTCAATCAAGCCCAAGCTTGTCTGACTCTAAACATGCGGCTCTGTGTTGGCAGCTTACTAACTGTAGGCTCCAGAAAGCGTGCTTCATTCCTTTTCTCAAAAAAGATCATCACTAAAAGAGAGAGAATTTGTCAAATTAGTAGATGTTTATTGAACACTTTTGATATTCCAGACACTGTGCTAGACCCTATTAAAGATTCAGGAAAATATTTGACCATTCTGACGTCAAAAATTATGGTAGTTAAACAGTCTCCCCGATATAACACTTATCTCATTGTCAAAAACATTGAATGATTGCATATATGTTCAGCGTGTTCCTTGGCAACCCCTCCCCCTCTCCCTTTTTTAAAATTTTGTTTGTGGATTCTCTGTCCAAAACCCAGAATGTCCAAAAGGCCAATTGTAGCAGCAATACCTCACTTGCATATATAGAATCTCTTATACGTATTTATATAATTTTTTTTTACATTTTTATAGTGTATTTAGAATTTTCTAACTTTAAAGTGATTTTCTCAGCCATTTGCCATCAGTAGCTCATAATATAAGCATGGAAGGAATATTATCACAACTTATAAGTGAGGAAATTAATACTTAGAAAGGAATTTGAATCCTTTTAAAGGAATATCCATCTATAGGAAGTTGCATTAGGAATCCTAAATAAATCTAAGCTCTTCTAAAGGAGAATATTTCCTACTCCCATTTTGCTTTTTAATGCCAAATGCTTTCCTTGGAGTTTTTCTCTTGCTTCATTTTAGGGTATTTTTAAAGTCTCTGGGTCTAAGAAGCAATACAGAGCCATGTTGCTTAAAAAAAGCAATCAAGTCAAAAGTCCTACACAAAAGGGACACATTTCAGAGAAGCTACAAATAAATATATTAGAGATTGAACTGCAACCACTCAATAGTATTTTTTTGTCAAGAAAACATTTTTTTCCTATAACTTAGTCAATACAAAAAGAAAAAGGCAGATTTTTTTCAGGGTCTCTCTGTTTGCGTGTGAGTTAGAGAAAATACACAAGTCTGACAAACATCTGGGAAATGGTTGTGTGGAGTGCTAGGGGTTTTTACCCCCTTCACATTTTGCCTGGAATTCATAACAGTGTCCTGTCTTCTAATGTGATTGGCTGCAACAGTTCCAGTAATTTAAAATACAAATAGTGCTGAGAAAGCATGGTAAGGATTGGCATGTTATAGTTCTGGAAACACTGAACATTATGAATGATGTAGCGGTAAAAGGAAAGAAATATTGCCAGAAAATATTGATAGCGGATTGGATCTAAATTCACAAGAGAGGGATTGCCTGGCAGAAATATATAGTTCCCTATCCCTTTAACATTGCAGTTTTTTTACCCTCATTTTCCTTTGGAAGAAAAAAAAATGTTTCTTGCTGTTAATATACATCATCCCTTTTCACTATTTAGAAATTAACAGGATTTACACATGTTGAAGCTCTGCAGTTTAGAGCACACACTTTGGGTCAGACAGAATTGGGGTAAATCTCAAGCTCTCTACCCACCCCGGACCTGCTACTCTGTGAGTCTCAGTTTCCTAGTCTGTCAACTGGGTGAATACCAATACTTCTCTCATGTAGTAATCATGAGAAGTAAATGAGGTAATGCGTGTAAAAAAAAAAAAAAAAACAGGCAGAATGCCTGGCACTCTGAATACTCTCAGTGAATGATGGTTTGTATTTATTTTTGACTTTGCATTTGCTCAGCCTGGATGTGCTTGTCTAGATATTGGTAATCCAATGAGTCTAAAACAATACCTCAAAATGTGGCTGAAATTTGGATAAAAGATCACTTTTTTAGCAATTACATACTGATTATTATGCATATTATATTATGCATTGTTCCAGCTAGTTTAAAGGAAGAAGGGACAGGTAGAAGTGACAGGACTAAAATAATTCCTCTTCTTTTTTTGTGTGTTTAGCCTGTAGGATTTATAAGGAAAGTCAATAATGCAAATCAGGGTAATGGTGGTCTTTGGGGTACATAGAAAAATGAATTAAATTTATCCACATGGAGGAAAACTCAAAGGCACCAAAAATAAGAAGAGAATTTTGGATGGATCAAAACTTATGCCAACAATTTGTGGAAGGAACGTACCCAGTTCACTGGGAAGACATGCAGGGGAAGAAAGAGGAAGATAAACAACTTTCGGGGTGTGCCCTCTTGTTTTTCCATGTCTTTTTCACACTTTATTTTCTCTGCCATTGCAGACTCAATGCAAAACTGGCTCTGGAGTAGAATGAAAACCAAGGATTTAATTTAGGAATTAGAGGGAGTTTTCAAATGTCAGAATGTCTCCCTTTGAATTTAGTTTTTGACATGAACAAATTTCTTAAAATAGGAAAGTAAGCCTTATGCGTCTAAGAAATAGAGAATAAAATAATCTGTGGTTGTTACCTTTCTCAGCTAATAATAATTCCAAGGTGTTAAAATCGATAGCTAGGATCTGTTTCTATTTTCTAGGAAAACTAAGATTCCCAAAAGATTATGATTACTTTTAAGCCAATTAAACAAACAGGATAAACTCCAAATTTATATTTCCTTTCATAGTTATAAATATGTTGAGAATAAGAAATAGAATGTATGTATGTAATTAGGTCATAAATATATCTAATAAGTCAATGGAAAGGAGAACAGACTTAGAACATAGAATAGCACTGAAGTTTGTGAAGTAATATTTCCTACCTCATTCTTAGGTTATGCTGTCTCATAAGATTATATGAGTGCTATTCATCAAAATTGACAGATTTTTATGCTTTTTTCTTTCAGAAAATTAAATTTTATTCATATTCAAAGGGGCAGTTATTCAGCATTTTTCAGGTAGGAGGGATTAGGCACACTAAATGCTTTCTCCTTGCTGCAAAGCTAGTTCCCCAGGAAGCAGAGATATACCTAGCCCCAATAGCCAGAGGGATATGGAGAAAGGGACAACATGTCAGAGATTGTGGCGTGAACACAAAACATCTGGATGCCAGGATTTTCATTGCAAGAATTCTACAGCTGCATCCCGGGGTCACCTTGAAAGCTCTTTCCATACCTCATGCATAGGTAAAAATCAGGGTTTCCTTCTGCAACCTCTGAAAGCTGGCGGAGACATTTGAAAATGTGACTACTTAATATTCTTTCTCTCCCCCCTTTCCACTTCCACTTCCCTTCCCCAGTGTAAACACACATGCGTGCACACACACACACACACACCAAAGAACAAGCCAGAAAAAAATACCAATGGTTTAAAAGGAAAATAGATTAAACAGCAAGTAATTCCTAGTTTTAAACTGTACCATTATTTTAAAGATTGAATAGGCATGGCTGGCACATAATTTCCTGAGTCTATAAAGCCAAATACTATAATAGTTTAATACTAGATCCTACTTGACTTAGATGCTATTTGTCCACATAAAAGTATCACCAATGACACCTTTGTTGGCCAGTTTCAGCACAACCACCAAGCTCTTAATGAGCATTTATTATTTATTTGACCTTCAGAGGTCTCAGGGTGCATGCACAGTTATAAAGTCATATGCATAAAACCATCTCTGCAATAAATTAAAATTAAACTAACCATGGCAGCGGTATTCTAGGAGCATAACTTTACTTACTTGGGTAGGCCAGGTGGAAGCAATGAGTTCTGCTCCATGTCCTGAAGGTCAGGAGAATTGGATTCTGTCAAACAAGGAAAGCAGGAAAACTGCAGAGTCCAGCAAGAATCACCCTCTAGCCTGTGGCCTGTCAGTAGCAGCATCTAAGCAAGGGGCAATATCTACCCTGTTTGAGAAGCATCAGGCTAAAGTCCAAGCATATTAATGTGGGACTAAAAGGAGATTTTCGCTGAAGTGCCTTCATCCCTGCCTTGTGTACCTGCTCTATAATACAGGACAACTTCCTCCAGGGATATGCGTCTCTCCTCCACATACAAGACATTTCCAGTGGAGCATATCAAAGATGATGTTTTCATCATTTGAACATCCTGACAGTGAAAAGCATCAAATCACCTTCCTCCACTTAATAAGGGCTCCTTCTCTGAAGAAAGAATATGCCTTTTAAGACAAAACAAAGTCATAGAAATAAAGTAAATGAGACTTCTGTCATGTATGTACCACTAAATATGCAATTTAATGCTGAAACTGGAGCCATATTACATATAATTGGATGGTCAAGTAGTCAATTGCAAGGTTAGCTTCTGTTCTAAAGGCATCCCCAAACCTTCTCTTTTGATTCTTGGAAGGAATTCGAGAGCCAAGTCACTCTACCTTATTTTGAGCTTATGTTGCCTTCAGGTGAACAGTAACAGGACCAACGGGATAAACCAGAAGTAGGTGACTTGCTGAAACACATAGTAATGACCATTAAGGTAACAACAAGAGTCATTACAGCTCACCACTTCCAACAGTTGTTGTAAAAATAACACAAGCTTCAGAAAACAGTTTTCTCAGTGTTATGATGTTATTGACCACACAAGTGCTCAAACTAGTCAGTTAGCTTAAGAAGAGACAAGGAAGCCTTCCCTGCTTAAGGTATTATTTTAAGCTGATGCTAAAGAGCTGTATATTTGGGTTTCCTATTCAATACAACAAATGTGCTCAATTTTTTCAGAGACTATGAGGTTTTTTCTTGTTTGGTTTTAATTCAAGCAAAACAATGCTATCTAATATTTATTTCTAATACTGTTAGTGTTTCCTCTACAGTAGGTAGAGTAAGGAAGTTACACAGGCACAAACTTCTAAGATAAATGGAAAAATTAAACTTAATTCTCCCTTACAGTTACTTTTCCTTTTTTTTCTTGTTTTTCTTTTTTTAAAATTTTTTGACATGGTCTGGCTCTGTCACCCAGGCTGGAGTGCAGTAGTGAGATCATAGCTCCTTGCAGCCTTGAACTCCTGGGCTCAAGCAATCCTCCCTCTTTAGCCTCCTGAGTAGGTGAGACTGCAGGAGTGCACCACCATGCCTGGCTAATTTCTTTTTTTTTTTAATTTTTGATAGAGATGAGGTCTCACTATGTTGCCCAGGCTGGTCTTGAACTCCTGACAATCCCCCCAACTCAGACTTTCAAAGTGCTGGATTATAGGTGTAAGCCAACACACACAGTGTATAATTACTTTTCTTTGCTTTTTTTCTCTTCCAAAGCTGCCTAAATATCACACTTGCTTTTTAAAATTCCCTCCCAAGATCAATGCATAATTATCTAGTTCTCAAAAGCAAATGCAGAAGTGTCCATCCAAAGCAGTCTGTGTAGGTAGAGCCTAGGAGAGAGACCATAAGAGGCACTACATTCCAGAAGAACCTTTCCTAGTGTCTTGCTTCTCTGAATTACTGAATTAATACATAAATTAAGAGCAGTTAGACTGTCAGTTGAAAAGACTTGTGCCTCAATTTTAAAAAGACAGCAAATCTGAAGTCGTTACAGTAACTATAAAAAGTGGTGGCTCATCTTGACTATGCTAAAGACCCTCATTAATCCCTGCATTCTTGCCCTCCAGCTGCACTCCTCTTTCAGGAAGCCTTAGCTCCTCACACCTCTCCCCCTTCACCATGCTCAGTACTCCCTCTGCAACATTGCTCACATTCCCTTTCTGGAGGCACAAGCCAGACCTGTCCTCTTTCTGACCACTCATAACATCCTTATTTCTACCTTTGCTTTGGCACTTGATTATATTTTACTTAACATTTTATTATACATTGACTCTTACTTTTGTTTCTTTCATCACAAGCATGTAAGGAAAGGCACAATATGTGTAGAAATCTCCCTGGTTTCCATAGAATGTCCAATCAGTCAGCACTGAATTTGAACTCTTGACTGTGCCATTTGCTAGCTGTGTGACCTCAGACAAGGTACTTACTCATAAAATTGGGATCTTGATAACGCTGGCCTCAGTGGGTCATTAAATGAGATAATGCATGCAAGTCACTTGGCAGTGGGTTTGCATATAGTAAAGATTAGAGAAACTGTGGTAGTGGTCGTTATCCAAGTCATTGAAGTTATTGTTACAATTATTAGAGACTAGGGCTTACATGTGCTAGTACTTTGTATGATATAGTTATTCAGCCTTTCTAAGCCTCAGTCTCTTCATCTATAAAATGAGAGAGTTGGACTAGATGATCCTACTTCTGGAAATCTCTGATCCTGTCATTGATTATATATAATCTAGTTGAAGGCAAGCCTTGTGTCATATTCCTCTTTTGCAGTCACCCTAGGATCTCGCACAGAGCACATGTACTCAGTAAATTATATAACTGAGCTAAAAACAGTGTTTTTTAAATTATACATTTATTTGTATATCTATGTATCTGTATATGCGTCTGTGTTAAGAAATCTTCACCTGTAGAACATGAAGAACTGTCCATGTGCACAATGTTTCCCAAGGTGTGGTAAATCAGGGGCTCTTTTGGTTAGGAGACAACCAAGAGATTAATCCTCTAGAAGTCTAACACTCCCTCAGATAAATGAATATGGTTTGAGGTATACTAGTGTGCCCTGGCGTTCCCTATTTTATCAGTGGGTAAAAGAGTGCTGGCTCTGAAGTCCCAGTAAGAGGGTTTCAGGGCACTCTCTTACCCACTGGCAAGGGCCTCGAAGCTAGCCTGGTCTGGACCTCAGTCAGGACCCTAAAACTGTGGTGCTTCCTACTCGGATGAATCTTACTCAAACTGGCCTCCTTCGCGATCTGATGATTTCAGTGTTCAGATTTTGGAATGATGCCTGGTGATTCTGGAGGCAACCAGGAGGCTGGCCCCTTGGAGAGTTAGACTTACATCAGAGCCATTGTATTTTACTTAATAAGTTTGTACTAATCTCATTTTTTTCTTTTTGAAAAAAAAAAAAGCAGTAAGAGAAAGTCTGAGAAGATCATAGCCATTTATTGCCATATTCTTCGTGTTGTTATGGCCAAGAACATTTGTCTGCAAAGAAGCTCTTGGTTGCCTATGAGTGGGCCAGCTCCTGCTGTTTGTACCTCAGCTGAGGTGATGATTCTCTATGACATCACAACCCTCCCCACAGCAACGGAATGTGACCTCAGGTGCAGAAGAAGCAATGAGATTAATGAAGTCTTAAGAGATAATGACTATACTCTCCTATTTAGCAAAAGAGAAGATAAATGCAATAACTGTCCCAAACATGCTATGCATGTATTGCAATTCAATCAGGTGGACTTAGCATTTTACACCACTTGTCCTATTTGTGTATTTGCTACATACAAATCCTTACTGTGTTGATTTTCTCTTCCACTTCCAGGTGGGATGGCTTTATATGCTTACAGAAAGTTTTTTGTTGTTGTTGTTGCTTACTTCCTATATGACATAAAGTCTTTCAAAAAAGCAAGTCCAAGATTTGTATACATTGTTGTTGATTATATGCTAATGACTAGATATGTAACAATATTTTAAAGGTCAATAACGATAACTTTGGCTATTTGGTAAACTCATTTACATATTAATATTGTGGTTCAAATGGTAAATACAAATGTTTGCCTGAGGGAACTGCTAAAACATATGAAAAACCTAGATATGCAAACACCAGAATGATTACATGTGAAGTCAGGGAGTTTCTGCATCATTGAATAAACTAACTTAAAGTATTGGCATCGTAACTCAGAAGGCAGTACTGCTAATTGAACTATAAGTGAAAAATATCAGATTTTTAGATATTCATGTTCTCTAGAATGGATACGTAATAACGGGCTCCAATTACCTTCAATAGTTTCATCAAGTGCCATATTGAAACATTTTGGTTTCATTCATTTCAGCATTGATCCCTAAAGCTTTTTCTAGTATCATTCACTTCCACATTCATTCCAAGAGCATTTTTCTCTCCTCTACAGAGAATATAAAAATTTGAAAGTCATTTCCCTTGGGAAACTTAAGGAACAAGTTAAGACTTGAGGAAAGTCAAAACGCACAAATACACAAATGACAACTAGTAAACATAAATGGGCACAAGAATGTACACGTAAGGAATAATCAATATTTATTGATTGATCACAATGTGCCAGGTCCTGTGTTAGGAGCAATATCAGCATTGCTTTATTTAATCCTCACAACTCAAAAGGTTTTAAGGAGCATTTTTTCCAGTTGACACGGACTAAGATATTTAATAATTTGTCCAAGGTTAATTCAAGGATTGAGATTCAAACCCAGATCAACTATCCCCAAAGGCCATATGGGGGGAAATGGTTTAGCATTTGAATCAGCCTAGAATTTGAGGTCAGAGACATCAAATCCACTCTATACCATGAGCTGTGGGACCTTAGACAAATCACCTATCTCCCTTGAACCTTAAGTTCTTCTTAAAATAGAATAGGGTAGATGAACAGGTTTTGCAAGCCCTAAAACACTCTGCAAACATCATTTGCTAATATTTTCATTCCAGCCTGCATATATACATATGACGCAGGAATACTGTGTACTGTGTTATACTAATAAAAAGAGACTTCTTAAAAATGATTCATTTTGGAATCATATGAAATTACTAGTCAGGGGTTGATAAAGAAGTGTCAGGAGTTCATTTACTGCTTAGAACAGTACAGCCAGAGTCTCATCTTCTATATGGAAATGTAAGACTCAATATTTACAATGAAATTATAGTATACTATTACTAAGTCTAGATTCATTTATGCTATTCTAATCACCAGCACTGACCCACCAGTGGAGACATTTATAAAAAACAAGAATTTGTTATTAGAGCAGTTAGAAAGATATTGGTAATGATTATGTCAATACGTAGTTCATGTCAAAACAGCTAAATGGGAGGGCAAGATGCTTACAGAAAGAAACAGATGATTTTTTTCTTCCAGTAGAAAGAGTTTTCTAGCATTTCATAAGTTTTCTAGCATTTCATAAGTATTCTGACACATAAAAAGCTCATTGCTCAGATTGTATGAGAGAATTGGGCATATTTAAACCCTTTTAAATCATTTTGTTGTTGTTGTTGTGCTTCCCTGAGAGGACTCTTGGTGGTAAAAAGACAACTCATATGTCAAGCCAGACAGTAAATTGATACCTGATGTCAGTTTCATTTATACCACCCTTACTAGTATAGTTTTAATCTAATTGACTTTTATTCCCATCATAATAATACTTCAAAAACATTAATCAGTGTTGTTTCACTTTAAGCATATTTAAAATTTCCCTAAACTTAAGAAGTTAACATTATTTCAATAATTAATATCATTTTTATTCTTCAGCCTAATTAGTTATCTAAAAGGGGAGCTGTATTGTTTTAATATGAAATTCAACCTATTACCCTAATGAATATTTTTCTAAAAATATTGTTGAAACATTTTTTAAAGAAAGATAATGAATTTCAGAAATAATTTCATTGGAACATAATCACCATTTGGATTTACTAGTTTTAGATTAGCCAGTGGTAGTTTATCAACTTAAAATTTACTCTTTTTTTTTTTTTTAAAAAAAAGGGTGGGCTTAAATATGGATTTTTTTCCCCAACTCCTACTTGCCTCAGGATATGAGCATTTCTAAAGCTGAAACAAATCAACTATATAAAACTATATAAAATAAAAATGAGAAAAATCTTGGAAAGAAAAACAATGAGCAATATAAGATTCTGATGTGTTAGGAGATTTATTTCTTAAAAAAATACTAAAGTATGTGCCAGTTTCTCAGTGTCATTTGTCATGTTTTGGACTACATTGAGATAAGCTACACTAATAAGAAGAAATCAGCTTTTTATATTATGACATACTCACAGAGCTTTGTGGAGGAGGCCTTTCATTGTATTTTTCATCTCCTCCCACTCACTCAATGTACATAAAACAGGCTTGTTGGCAGAAAAGGAAGGGGACAAATCTAGTCTAGAGTAATCACCAAAGCATTTTCTGAAATAGAGTTGAGAATCCAGGGTCAAATTCTCTCAACTTTAGATAGTAGAGCCTGATAGAGGCAATTGTTTCATGCTTTCTATTAGCATCTGTGATCCAGGTTGTGCAGTGATACCATTCCCATCTGTGTTAATCCACAGAACACATTACATTAAACAAAAAAGTAAAAATACTTTCAGACTTCTTTTTATTTTTCATGTATTTGGTTTTTAACTTTATTTGAGTCTAAGTAAAATGGAACAATGTCAGAAATCTCCTGGGCCTAAAAGGCTGAAACCAATATGAAGCAAAAGGATGAGCATATATATGTTCAACTGGCACTGATCTGGATAGGGAATCGTTCTGAATAATTTATACACAGAATTTCACTTTGGAACTGAAGTAGTCTAGGTCAGCTGTCTATAATGCCTAAATTCACCAAAAAATTTCTTCACTCTCCTCTTCTCTTGGGTAGCATAGATGTGGTGTACAAATTTCCCTCCTGCTTTCTGCCCAGTGGAGATAGCATGAAGATTTTTCTTTTTCCATTATAGGAAACAAATAATTTTGATGTGGTAGAACTCATTATTAACCTCTTGTGAGCAGCTTAGTGGCAAGAACTTCTGATGCCCAAACTTAATCTTGACATTCTCCTCCTCAGAACTGCAATTAGCGATACAAAAGTTAACTCAACTCCTGAAAGGTCAAAGAAAGGCTCACAACTGTCATTTGAATGGTACAGTACAATTCACAGAACACTTTCTTAGCCAGTGTCACATTTCATTTGCACAATAACTCTGTGAGATACATAAACAAATACCTAACATTATATAATTTATTACTTCAATTCACATCATATACATGATGAAACAAGTTCAGAGAGGTTAAGTAATTTATGCGTGGTCACCAAAACCCATACCATTTCTCTTGTGTCTTGCCACCTGAGACAGAACCCTATGTGTTTCTTAGAAAAAAAAATCTCAGTAATAAAATACTACATCCTGACTGTGATAGAAAGATCAAGAGAGTAAGAGATACAGGATCTATATTCATCCTTCTCAAAGTATCTTCACCTTCAGTATATTGGAGTACCGTCTATTATTTGACAAGCCCCCAAGTGTACTAATTTTCTCTCCAGGTATGATTCAAGCCCAATAGCTGCATTTAAAATGTCATTGATTTCTAGACACTAATACTCAAAAATGATACACAGCCCAGGTTTCTGGCATTCCATATGACCATCTGCTAGCATGGCGTGGTGCCCATTCACAAGGTAATAAGACAATTTAAGGAGCACACAGATGCCAAGCATTCCAAGCCTTAGAGTGATAACCTGCAAAATAAAGCAAGCAGCTTTTCTTTTTCTACAGTGAGTAGATTCGTCTGAGTCAAAACGTACCAAATCAAAACTTGCATCTATTCCATTAGGGGAGATCACGTTAGTTGACATATTGACATAGGGTAGCAAATACAGAGAAGAAACTGCTGTTACTAGCTCAAACCCTTGACTCATTTCTGTTTATAGGTTACGAAGAGGAATTAAGGTACGATCCTCTAGATTAAAATCCCGGCATTTTAACCTAAGCTCAAAGACAGGCATCTGCCATGGAGGAAGTGAATGTTAGGTGGAAATTCCCAAATGCATTTTCCAATGTTAGGAAGCTTCATACCTTTATTTACTTGTAATCAATCAAATCTACAGTAGCCTGTGGCTCAGACAAACAAGAAGGTTCAAGTGTTGAGACAGGATTGCATTTTCTGCAGATGTAGATATGGTACCTCTATTGACTCATCTGGCTGAGAATATAACAAAGAAGATATGGTAAACACATGTTCTCCTCTGAATCCTAGCAAGCATCTTTTGACTAGAGCTGTTTACATGTTGCCTCACTGGAGACACATGATTCAGTCATTGTTCCTTCACAATAGGCTTTTTATGCCTATATTTGAGTTGTTTAAAAAGTATGAATAGTAAGAAGAGAGGCTAAGGTAAGGTTAAAGAAGAAAAACAGAAGAAGAAATTAGAAGGCAAGGAAAAGAAAAAGGTGAAAAAAATTGACAATATAAATATGTTAATAATGATTCTACAACATTAATTCTTATAGCTAATTGCATACTAATTCTAGAAAAAACTTCATTTGGATATTAATGAAGAAATATGTCTATTTGCTTAATATTTGTTCCTGGAAAAGGACACAGTTTTTTCTCTCCTTCACCTATTTATAGAAACACATATATTCTGGAAAACAATATGGCTGTATATATATTTATTTTTCATGGATAAGTATATACACATATGTATATACAAATATGTTATTAAAAACTACACAACCAGGTGTGGTGGTATGCAACTTTAGTCCCAGTTAATTGAGAGACAGAGGCAGAAAGATCGCTTGAACCCAGGAGTACAAGCCTATAGAGTGTGACGTTCATGCCTGTGAGTAGCAACTGCACTACATCTTGGGCAATATAGCAAGACTCCGTCTCTAAAGAGAAACAAGATCAAAAACCTACATAAACATAGCTCTGTGTACAGACACATTGGAAACCAAAATCCACATTGTAGTAAAATCCTAGTGAATTGTATTTAGTAGGCGGCCACTTATATATAGGAAATGTTCTTTCTTCTAAGCTTAAAAAGAAGGAAATTAAGTGTAAGATGTTTCATAATAAAGCATTATGAGAATATATAAAGGTGTAAATGTGTATAAATATATATTTTTAATAAAGTTGATGTGTCTAATAGAATATGATGGTCCTCATGGTAAACTGAATTTAGTTACATTGCTGAAAAAAATATTTATTTATTGGTTTACAATTCATTCATCAAAAATGTATTCAATGCCTATAATATTCATAAGTAAGTCCTCATCCTCAAGGAATAATAGTTGTAATTATAGCAATATAAATTTGCTTTATTTTTAATCTTTAATTACTTTATTTTAATCTTTCATTCAAGAGATTTAATGAGTATCTACTGTGGGTCAGGAATTGTTTTGGATGCCAATGATGTAATTAAAAAAAATCATTTCTGTCCTTAAGGTGTTTGAAGGGTGAGGTAAGATAGAAACTAGAAAATATACTAATATACAGTGTTTTATGGTGATATAGGGGAGCGCAAGTCATAAAAAAGACAATGCCTTTGTATTCGGTGATTTGTGAAGATTTCACGGGGTGGTTTCTAAGCTATTTCCTTGACACTTGGAGAACCACTGATATTTTTTTCAGAATTAAATATGCATCTGTGTGTGTTGGAGTAAAAAGAGGTTATACTCTGAGAGGTCCAAAGATCATCACATAGGTGATCCCCATCTCCAGCAGCCGTGGAATCCATGACTAGCTATGGATGAGGGCAGATTAAAGGGTGTAGATATCAAAGCAGATAATAATGAGAAAACAGAGTTTCAAAACCAATTATGAAATGCCCTGATAAAAGATAAAATGTTGACATCAGTAGGTCTCTTCATGATGGCCAGATGCATGTTATAGTTCTGTATACCCTGTAGCTATTTATTAAAAGAGGGACAAAAAGATCATGAGAGAAAAGTAAGAGATTAAAAGAAGAGCCATCAAGACAAGGAAGGTCTCCATAAAGAAAGACAGGCTTAGCTATGACTAAAAGTGTTGCTGGGTGTAAGACTATGGAGGATACATCTGTATTCAACTTAGGGCAAGAGAACATCAAGTTTCAGGAAGGAGAGATTATGATTGTTTTACTTGCTTTCAGATAATGGATTCTCTCACTTCTTTTCTTTTCTTTTCCTTTTATTTCTCTTTCTCTCTCTCTCTCTCTCTCTCTCTCTCTCTCTGTCTCTCACATCTATATAGGCATCCATTCATATATCCATACAGGAAAGAAGGAAGGAAAGAAGGAAGGAAGGAAGGAAGATATCCCAAGTATAAATGGATTCAAGCTACTTGGAATTTGGTAAGTGTGATTCTCACTTGAGGGTGAGGTGGTCTAGACCTACGTATGCCACAGGGGAGAAGCAGTCAAACTTAAGTCTGATAAAGAATCATCACAGGTCATGTTAAAAGTAGATTCCAGTATTCTCCTCAAAGATTCTGATTCATTTGGTCTGTAAAAGGATCCTGTAACCTCTCCAGATGAATCTAAAATATAGGGTTGAGACCACACTTTGGGAGATGTTGCCTTAAAAAATGTAAACATCCCTTCCAATGTTATTATTTATCTGCAAGGATTAAGTTCTATAATTCCACTTCATTTTGATGGAGAAAGAGTAATTTCCATTTTTATAAAGCATATTAAAGTTACCAAATATCTTAGAAACACTCTTTGAATATGTATATGTATAATACCTTATATATACATATGTAATTCTGCTTCAATTTTAACCTCACCCTGAATTAATTCCACATTGCATATTGTTATTTTTTGAACAGGACGACTATGGTTTAAGAGAATGTCAGTTTTAGGGAGAAAAGGGAAAAGAAAGTAGGAGAAGGAACAGAAAAACCATCTATGAAAGAAGTCTAAGTCCCCCTCAAGGTTATCATTTTTAGTTTAACCAAAGAAACAAAAGTGAAAACCTAATATTCAAAATTTGGGTGGTTGAGGCTGGCGGATCACTTGAGCCCAGGAGTTTGAGACCAGCCAGGGCAACACGGCAAAACCCAGTCTCTACCAAAATAAAATACAAAAATTAGCCAGGCATAGGAGTGCATGCCTGTAGTCCCAGCTACTTGGGAGGCTGAGGTGAGTGGATCACATGAGCCTGGGTCAAGCCTACAGTGAGCCGAGATAACGCCACTTCACTCCAGCCTGGGTGACAGAGGGAGGTCCTGTCTCAAAAAACAAACAAACAAACAAAAATTAACAAAAAATAAAAAATAAAAAAAATTACATATTTTGAATCACAGCCCAAACCAAGAATAAAAGATTAAATAATAGGCCTTTGGTCTGTGTTCCCTCACCCTCATCAACTTAATAAGAGGTTGACATTTTTTTAAAAAGGTAGTCAAGATCTACCAGTTAAACTGAACAATAAACAGGAACTCTATTGCACCGCCATGTTTCAGCTTGGCTTTACAGGATGAGTGAGTAACTTCAAATCTGATTAGGATGAGAAATTTTGCCTGGACAGGTCTGAAAAGTATTGAGCAATTTCCTAGCCATCATCACACTAATTCTAGGTATGAACATTCTAGAGTGAAGCTCAGTAAAGCAAAAGGACCACTAGAAGTGAGAGGCGCAGGTGCGCTGCATAATAAGAAGTGCAAGGACTTTGCAGCAAGATAGAACTGGGTAGAATTCCTACCTCTACAACTTACTAGATTTCTGTCCTTACTGCAAGCTATCTATCCTCTTTGAGACTCCGTTTCCTTACCTGAAAATTGAGATGATAAGTTTTTCCTCAAAATTGTGTAAAATAAATTAGGTAAAAAGCACACTCAATGGATGACCCACAACAAATTTTAGTTTGCTCATCCATAAAGATTACTTTTAGGATGTTGCAAATACAAACACCTAAATAATCCGCAGAAAGTGGAAAAATCATAATGGAGATGTTTGTTGTTATGTTCAATACTGCTCTTCAACTGAACTATCTTTCAACAATTGGTTCTAAATATTATGCAGGCAAAATGTGTGCGAGCAATTAGTACTTGGTTCTTTTTCTGAGAGGATTTGATATGTTTCTCTCTAAAGATTTTTTTCAATCCCACGGGCTATTATGGTAGGTTAATATAATCATATTTTGAGATATTAACTGATATTTCTTTCCCTGGACATCCCCCGCATTTTCTGTGCATCTATTACCGTGACCATATCAGTCCATATGGAATCATCTTCCAGGGGAGGATTTAAATGGCTAAGGAAAAAGAGTCAAAATCTCAACTTTGAGTTCCATTCAGAAAGACAAATAACTTTGAAAAACAAGAAAAGAAGTACAAAGGATATAGAGATAAAATTGTTTGAAAATGAAAAATTAAAAGCCCTAAGGATGTAGAGCACAGTT
This sequence comes from Pongo abelii, assembly GCF_028885655.2. NCBI lineage: Eukaryota > Metazoa > Chordata > Mammalia > Primates > Hominidae > Pongo > Pongo abelii. Next base: position 66,267,433 of record NC_071996.2, on the reverse strand, counting down.
TATACCAAAAATAACACTGTTGGAAAGAATAAAGGATAAAGTAAAAGATGATTTTTGAAATACAGAGAAAAGTGAAACAACTCAGAAACAGTCACATACCACATGTTCTCACATATCAGTAGGAGTTAAATAATGTGTACAGATGGACGTAGACTGTAGAATAATATATATTGGAGACTCAGAAGGCTGGGAGGGTTGGGAGGCGGGTGAGGGCTGAAAAAATGACTTAATGGGTACAATGTACACTATCTGAGTGATTGTTACACCAAAAGCCCAGACTTTACAACTATGTAATATATCCATTAACATAACCGCAACTGTACCCCTTAAGTTTATGGTTTTTTAAAGAAAAGGAAAAAAAAATCTCATTCAGATTGGAGTTATGAAAACAAATAGGAGACAGTGGTGGAAGGGAGACTTGGACACAAAGGAGAGGGGAAGAATAGGGCTTAGCCATAAGTATGGGTTGCCCTCTTCCCCATCCTTTCTTTTTAAAGAAGCCTGTGTTAATTATAATGCCACTTGGGAATAGAAACAATGAGTTAGTAAGATGCCTTCAGGATTAGATCTGATGACAGATTCTCTGAGGTCAGACACCGAGCATGGCGTGGAAAAATATCCAAAAGATTATGAAGCTCCTAAGAGGGATGCAGAAAGGCTGAAAGAATTTCATTGGACTAGGATAAACATGCATTCATATCCACGGGACACCCTGACTGGATACATTTTGGATCATACAAGCTGAAGACCCACATGGTAGGACCATGGATACCTACTGCACGTGTATCTGAGACAGAAGTTCAAGCGCCATGCCTGAGCCAAGTGAGTTACACCTCAGTGAAGACAGAATATGGCTGTGAACCACAAGCCTTCTTGTCAAAAACAGGATCTAGAGTACCCATCAAAAGAAGAGAATGGTAAGAGGAGATTCCAAAATTAACTGAATGTGTCTCCAAAGGAGACTGAGAACTGAAAAAAAAAACTGAGAGGACCTTGAACTATCTAGGTTTCTGTTTTGACTGCTAACAGCTACTGGAGAGCTAAAGTTGGTGTCTATATTTTGTTGTCCTCAGATACTCTATTCATTGTGACACATAGCCAACAACAATCTTGTGGAATATTATAATGACAAGAGTAGATATAATACATGTTTAACTATGGCAAACATCAAGGATGCTTCTGTGATAGATGGAAGGGAGAATAAGGAAAGAAAGTTATTATTGCTCTGGCAGAAGAAGTACAAATAGCCTTCATTAAACAAGGGCTGACATGAGCATGCTGTGCAACTGTGTAGCTTTAAGCAGTATAGTTATGGTAATTAAAAGAATGATTTCTATTTTTAAAACAATATTTATAGGTAGATGTTTATTAAAGTTGAAGCCATGTTTCTATACATACATTTTAAATTATTCATGATTTATATGACTCTCCTCCTGTACCTCCTCCTCTTCGTCCTTTCCTTCTAGAAGGTAAACATTGGCAATGGCCCTATAAAAATGATTTGAAGTGAAAGCTGCCATAATTTTTTATCACTGTCTTGTCAATACAGTGATGTGACATTTTATAAGTTTAAGTTCAATATCATCACAGGTAAAGTTAAGTCTTTATTTAAAATTTCCAGAATCAATAACTGAACTTGGTAACATGGCCCAATATTTCACTTCTTTTCTGGTGCAACATTGCCTATACCATATCCTTTCTGCTGCATTTTAAAATATTATTTCTTATCTCCAAGGAGCTAAAAGTGGCTAGCTGGAGTATCAGGAAATACCTTGCTTTTTCCTCTTTAGCTGTTTCTTCTTCAGGTAGACTTAACTCCATTCATTCATTTAGTCATTCAACAATATTTATTGTGTCTACCACATATGCCAGTTCAAATGCTTTATTATTTTAATTTTTTGAAAGTTTATGTTGAAATATTTATTTTACTATTATATGTGGCCAGATCCTCTATGATTTGCTTAAATTGGCAGCATTTAAACATTTTAATCAATTTTGAGAGTAATAGTTTCCACATCCCAAGGTCCTGATTGCTTCTGAAATGATGGGCTCATAGCTATGCTATGAGCCACTGAAACATGCAAAGTAGGTTCTCAAAATTAAGATATAAATTAGATTATTAAAAAAACTCAGAGCTAGACAGTGGGCTAAAAAGTATTATGAGTATTCTGATAGGCTCTATTTGTTACTCAGATACAGGTTGAATGGTACAATCATTTTAATTGTGTGGTGCAACAATTCCAGAGGGTACCATTCACAACAACCATGGTAAAAATGGAATTCCTGGTATTATGCATAATAATGATTCTACACAGCCATTCTACAAACTCCACCACTACCACTTCCATCACCTCTGTCCCTTCTTTCTTCAAATATATTTGTGTGCTTATTAATAGGTGATCCCTTTCCCAGTGTTCATCAGGCCAGTCTTGGTGGTCTCACTCCCCTTGCCATCACAGTTCAAAAATGTGACCCAACAAGGGTGAGAATAAATCCCCTGATGGCTTCTGGACAATGGTTTCCCTTACAAAAAAAGAGACATGGAGCAAGACAACACTCCTCTTCTTCCGTTGGATGTAGTCTTGTCTCATGTGATGTTTGAAGCTGTTGCACCCATAATGTGGAGTAAAAATCACCAAAATATTCAAGATAGTAGAAAAGAAACCCAGGAACTTCCCTACCCATATATTTTTACTGAGAGATAATAAACCCCTTAATTCTTGAGCTACTGTTAGTTTCTCCTTCTCTTACTTGCAACCAAAAACATCCTTAATGAAAGTCATGAATTTGGCTACTGCATTTATGAGTATGGAAATGAAAAAGAATTTTGTTACTTCTTGTCATATCTTCTGACCAGAAAATACAAAATGAAACAAAACAAATCCAACCTTCTGGTGTTTCCACCAGTCTCACTATGAGACTGCAAGTCACTGCCTCTTGGTTTACAAAGGACATAATTAACATTTGGTGTTTACCAGTTGTTTTGGGGAGGTGGAGAAACAGTAGTAAATAAATTAACTTGGTTTTTAAAAATTAATTGGCTGTGATACTTGGGAGATCAGAATATAGTATGGACTCCTAAAACACAGTTGATCCACTTGGTAATTCTATGTGGATCTAGGGATTTATTTTTCTGTACCTGTATAACTGCCTTTCTCAATACCTGAGGCTGTCTTCACCTCTCTTTACCCAGATAGTTGGAAATCTGATTGTTGTGAGTATGACACCTGTGCGTATGACTCCACATGGGAAAAAAAAAGATAATATTTAGAAACTGCAGCCAGGTTTCTCACAGGTGATACAGCCCAGACCTTGTCACTTTTGGAAATGATAATAATAAACACACTCGAAGCAGGGCACTTATTTTTATTTATTTCATAATTTCAACTTTCATTTTAGATTCAGGAGCTACATGTGCAGGTTTGTTACATAGTTATATTTCGTGATGCTGAGGTTTGGGATGCAAGTGATGCTGTCACCCAGGTAGTGAGCCTAGTCCCTAACATTTAGTTTTTCAACCTTGCCCCTTTCCCGTCCTCCTCCTCTTATAGTCCCCTGCGTCTATTATTGCTATATTTATGTCCATGAGTTCCCCATGTTTAGCTCCTACTTATAACTGACTACATATAGTATTTGGTTTTCTGTTCAGCAGGGCATGTTAGATAGCAGACAGATTGTACTTAAATATGCCTTTTTCTGATTACCTGTAAATCTATGCTAATGGGCATGGACGCCTAACACTCCAATCTATTTGTATGTTTAATTTAGGTTGAGAGTCATTATTCCTATCTGTTGCCAACTAACAGGAAAGAGTACAAAAAAGGAGAACTTTTCAGTTATAAGGCTCAAGTCAACCAACATCAGGTCACTTGATAATGGTAGACCTGGCAGGGGTCCAAGGCAGGGGATCCTTCATAGATATTGTGGATGTCTTCACTCCTGTGATGGCTGTGAACTATGGTGGAGCATGTATGTATCAGCAAGAAGGAGAGAAGAAAAGCATCAAAAAAGAGAAAGTGAATGGATATTACTTTCTTGGAAAGAAACACAGTATTTAGTGTTCTCAAAAGGAGAATTTTATTTTTCTTCTTTTAAATAATAATAAAAAGAAAACCCACATGGCTTGTGGCCTGAAGGAGAGAAGCACAGGGACAAGGCTGCTTTTGTACTCTATTAAGGTTGAGATTAAAGTCCCTACTGATAAACTGAACATTCTTTAAAAGTGACCAGAAGCAAACAGTGTCTGTTTGCTGCTACTTTATTACAAAGACACCACTGAGAATAGCTAAGAATATACTATTTGATCTTTAACAGGTTGACCAAATGATTGCAGTTGGCTCCAGTACATGAGATGCTTTCTGCAAATTATTGTTTCTAGTTATAAACCTTTATAATATCTCAGAATGAATTATGTATGTATTTCATGTTTTCTTTTCTGTTATCATCCTTGATGTTCTCATTTCAAGTTTCACCCTAGCCTCCTAATAATGCAATATTGAGGCCATTCAGACACTAATTATGCCTCCGTGGCTTTTTTGAAATGACTAAATCAGCATCAGTTCTATAATTATCATTAGCAAGTTTGTATCAGTGGCTCACATCACTTGAAAAGCTCAACTTAAATGATTTGTGAATGTACTCATCTAATACATTGAACACTCTCTATAGATACAAACAGGTGCTTGCATATTGCTTTATGTAAAATGGAAAGTCTGTACATGCATATTGTATGAAATACATTTTCAATTCAATATTAAAATATTATTTCCACACTTGAAATATTAAGCTATGTAGAGACACCCAAGATACCTGTGCTTTAAAAGCTCAGTTGGGGTGAGCAGTGTAAGGAAATAGAAAACTATTACTCACACTTACGGCTAGACCTGATGTCTTCCTCATTTTCAGAATGTTCAAATAGGAATCTGGCAAGGATGATTGACAGGAAGAAGTATCCAAATGCAATTCCTCTGTATTTTCATTGTTTCTGTTCTTGAATTATTGATATTGCCAGTAGTCATTTGCCATGAAAACAAATCAAAATACGTATGGTAAGCACTTACTTGAATGCAACACTTTTACATGTTAAAAAATATTTACAGTACACCATGCTTATAATTTAACAAAATGGCAAACTAGTAGGGAGAATAACTATAGCAAAAAAAAAAAAAAAAAAGACCATGGTACAAATTATAATCTTAATTCTGTGACTCAATGTATAAATGTTGTATGAGAAAATATTACAGGAGAAGAGAACAGCTACCGAGAGGAGAAACCGTGAAGATTTCTTTGTATCTCTTAGAAAGGAAAAGACTCAACTTAAATAGGGAAAACCTGATAAGAATTTATGAATTTAGGTCTCTTTAGGAATAGTGGAACATATATGAAAAGCTAAGCCATTGTACTTCCCAGTGGCAATCGCTTTATATATGTATACACACACACACATGCAAACACACACATATATATATATGGTTTTTTTCACACTACCTATTACTAGATCCTTGTTTGTAAAAAAAAAAAAAAAAAAAAAAAAAAAAAGAAAGAAAGAAAGAAAAAAACTTGTGCCAGGCTGTAGTATTTTATGACCTACATTATTACTCTCTGGGTGGTGAAATGATGGTGCCAAACTAATTATTGCTTTGTCTAATTTTAAATCCAGGTCTACGGAGATTAACAGCTTGCACATTAATTCAAAGCACCAACAGCCCACCTAACCTAATGCCGTTTGAAATGAATTAAAAGCCCTGTTTAGGAAACTTTAATATACTTTAAATGAAGGAAATGTGCATCTATATTTTTATTTGGTTTACAAAAACCAAATTCACTTTGCTTATTTTGCTTGTTCAAACATACTCCAGGGAGGAACTTTCCTTATCTTCAGGCATTACTTCTCTTAAAAATGAAATATCTTCTAAGCTTGAAAGCATGGTGTGAGTGGAACTAATTGTAAAGTGGGGGTGGTAGTGGGGAGAGAGAGGCAGAGTGAGTAGAAAGACCATGTTCAGGTAGAGGGAAAAAATCAGTTCCAATGTATTGTCCCTTTTTATATCTTTGACATTAAATGAATGCCTTTAAACACACTGACATTTTGTAATATTACAAAATGAACGTGCAGAATTGAGCAATCAATACAAACAGACCATCTATAAAAAAGGCAAGGAAGCATATCACCAAACCTACAAGAAGGATTCACCGTTTGGGGGACCAGAAAATGCTAGACCACTGCAATAACTTCCCTCCTGGTCTCCCCATTTTCAGTTCTTTTAGCTCTATCTTCTTAAAGCAGGGTTCAGCCCACATAAATCTCTTCATTACAAACCTTCCAGCACTTTCTGTTAACTGCCTACTGAAATGAAAACCTCTCAGGCTGGGACTCAGTGAAGTTCCTCTGCAATACTTCCCCAATTCTCATTTCCATCCTTATTTCCCATTCTGTGCCTGTGGAAAGCAAAGGGTCAACTAAACTAGATTATATGCTATTTTGGGCAAATACTTCTACAGTTTCCTTTCAATTTGTCTTTGCTCATGTCTATCTCCTCTATTTGTCAACTCATTAATTTCCCCAGTAAGCATGTATTTTGAATTATCCCAATTAATTTAGGCATGGAGGAAAAACAAAGATGGAAGTTAAAACAATTGCCTGCCCTCAAGAAGCTCGAAATCTAATGCAGGAGTGAAACACATGAACACCTTTAAAATGATGTGAGGGTACAAAGAGAGAAAGAGAAATAGAGTCTGAACAGGGGAAAGATACTTAAGCGCCTCTAGGAAGGTTGGGGTGTGGGTTGGAGGAGCTAAGTGCTGAGCGTCTTAAGGGAGTTCGCCCACAGAAGCAGAGAGGAAAAGTCAATTCAGGCAGGGGGCACACTGTCAGGCAAGGCATAGAGAGGAAAAACAGCACAGCTTATGCAAACTATAAGTGGTCTGTTTTATTGGTGCATAACAATTGCTATGAGAAGGCCAAGTGTGGTGGCTCACTTCTGCAATCCCAGCACTTTGGGAGGCCAAATCAGGAGGATCACTGCAGTCTAGAAGTTTGAAACCACCTTGGGCAACAGAGTGATATCTGTTCTCTGCAACAAATAAAAATTTCCATAAAAAAAAAGAATAGATTGCTGTGACAAAGTCTAGAAAAACTGTCCTGTCCTTCACAAAAGAACTCACAATTTCCTCTAGACAGAACTCCTTTATAACTGCACTTTCTAACATTCACTTTGGGCTATATTTATCTGGCTTCATCCATAAAATGTTAATATCACTTTTCTTCAAATCCTCTGCAATTTGTAGTGTAGTACTTTTAATCATGTTAAGCATCGAATACTTTCTAAATGAAATTGAGAACCATGCAAAATCAGGCAAAAGTTCCAGCAAATATACACACACTATAAATATATGTGAATTTAAAAATATAATACTCAGGTTAACAGAAGAAAGCAAAACATCTTAAGTGAACCCATCACAGGATTTTCCAGTTTGTCTCTACTGTAGAGCTAGATCGCTGAGGAGATGTATGAACCACACTAATATCATTTGACAGTACCTGCATTTGAGTGTCATTCTGAGCAAATTGAGTAAATTTACTCAATGAGGTCAAGATCTTCACTAGCTTTTGTGGTTTTTTTTTCTTTCTTTTTTTCTTTTTTTTAGGGGAAAGGGTGGTACATAAGGACTTCTTAGTAATCTTAAACTGCAATTTTATGGACGCATTAAAAAATTATCTTGTCACTAATTTGCATTATTGTAAGAACTACCTCAGAGTTTTGTGAGTAATATGAAAGAAAAAGTCTAGTTTCATAAACAGCTACTAAGTTCTAGAATGTGTTTTGAAACCCAGGAGTTTGGAAGACTATATTATTAGTTTAATGTTTTATTAAAATATTTAACATTTAAGTTCAAAACTAAAAAACAATATTTGAAAAATTAAATTGAATTGCGTTTAGCATTTTATGAAAAACTATACATCATAGCCCTCCAAACTTCTTTCCTTAAAGCATCTCGTGACCTACATCTCCCTCATCTTTTCTACCCACTGTCTACCTTCTGCCTCCGCTGATTTTTTTTCCTTTCCTTTCCTCTCCCATCACTTAGGTAAAGCACATCTCTGTGTCCAGCCTAGCTCATATTTTCCTTAGTCCAGTGCAGACAAGTCTATGGTCATTTGCAAAATCACATTCAATACCACTTTGCTTATTCCCTTAACCTTCACTTTTGTTGTTGTTGCTTACATTATTTGAGAAGAAAAAGCAGAAAAAAGTAGAATTCTCCTCTGAATTATCTTGAAAGGAAGGCATACACACACACACACTTCTGAAGAAGAAATAGTTACGTTGATTTTTCTTCTGATTTTCTTAAAAAGCACAAGTCCGAGTACACTGTGTATTAGAAATTCACATATTAGTCAAAATGTTATGCATTATATTTTAATGTGTGTGCATTTAAAAAGTAAAATAGAAAGAGAAATGATATTGCTAATAGAGTGGGAAAAATTAGTCAAATTTATTATTTTCTGAAATAACTGTTTCCCTGACTAGCCAATCAACTTCCTTTAAACACTCAATATTTAATTTTCATGTTATCTCAAGAAGTTTCAAAAGATATTATAGAGATGGATGTCAGCTACAGCCAGAAACATCTCTTTTGATTAAAAGTTTTGAAGACAAATGCACACAGAATATGATGACTGTTAAAGTGCTTTTTAATCATACCACATCATTAAAGATAGTTTTATTAAAACAACAAAAACTATGAACATCGCAAACAATGCCATGAATCTCTGTGAAAAAGAAAGTCAAGTTTTATTTTCCTTTGCTTAAAGTAATTGGAGAAAAGCAACTTTTACCTATACTTAAAAAAAAAGGGAGAAATAGTGCAATGACGAACTCTCCTGTGTATCTTATTATTATGGAAGTCCCATAATGTATATTCTATTATGTAAGTGTCTTTTATTCCCAGAGTATATGTAATTTTGAACAATTTAGAAACTCTGTACCTCTATCCAGTGCTCTTTTGGACAGTTTTCCAGTTATTTTGATTCCAAAGTTAATTATATTTATTTGCATGTTGAATGATGTTTTTTAAATGTGTATTTCAAATGAATCTATACGGGAATTGGAAAAGTACAGTTATTATCTATTAATAAACTCTTGCTGACCACACTTTTTCCTCCTCTTTTTAAAGAGCAGGGGTTGTTTTTATTTTAGATATTATAGATGAATGGCTTTAAGTCTGTAATCAAAATACATTGTTTTTGTATTCAGTGGGCACTGTATTATATATTTTATTCACTATTTGAATTTACACAAGGAACTGTAAATTCAACGCTAGGAATTTAATGTTAAAGGTTGATGAGCTCTGAACTTTTTTAACAAACAAGAACAGAGCAGTTTTGCCCGAATTGCACAGAGCATCTGCTGTGTGTCCAGAGGACTTTTGGTCGTCATTCCCCAAATGGGCAATAACTGCGATTATGAGTGCTTCACAGTTTTTTTTTTTTTAAATTCATCTGTACTCAATCCAACAGTGACCCACAGATATTTTCCTACACTTATTTCTTTGTGGTAAAATCCAATGAACAACTTTTCATAATATCATTTTCAAAGCCATCTTGTAAAATATAACTAAAGAGGTTTCAGTGTTCTCTGCTACATCAGAATAAAGTTCTTCTGTTTTATTTCGAAGACTCCTTTTAAAAAAAATTCACAGAAAGGTCAAATCCATTCCAAATAGAAATCTCATTGCTTAGAAATATTTCTTAGGATCTCGAATCACTCTTTTTTTGTCTTTTAAATTCTGTCATCTGCCTAGATTTAACTGAAATAATTTTTATTTCTCAGTGTGTTAGCTAAAGGCATCCATTCAAAGGTAAGAACATCATAAAAGGTGAATGGAATTAATTTCAAAGTATATATTTGGCATTTTTAAAGAGCTGCATTTCAGCATCTGGAGAGCTGCAATTTAGGCTATCAAATCTACAACAGAGAAGCTGGGGGGAAATGTGAACACCCTTATGAGGAGGGTCAGTCCTCAGCAAGTGCATTTTCGGTTCCAACCTTCAAAGGTAACATTTTCAGCTTGATGGGCTCCTGGTGGAATATATAATTTGCCTCTTTCATTCTTAGCTTCGTTGAAATATAGAGGACTGGATGTCTACCAGGCCAAAGTATAAACTCACCATTTATCTATTAAAGTCATATTTAATGAAAACGAAGAGAAATTATGACCCAATTCACTCTCTTTCTCATTACAATTCCTAAAGAACTTTGCCGGGCACATTATCTCGTAGACATCATGATCAAATGTTATTGTTTGCTTTATTATCTCAGTTGGATGGTTGGCTAGTCTAGAATGAAATAGGTTGAAGGCAATACTCTCAGCCTAGAAGTCTGAATGAGGTTCCCATTCAAATGATCCTGATTGTTTGCGGGTGGGGCGGGGTGATTAGTAAACCAACTGAGCTTACACTGCATAGTAAGCGTCTGGATGCCGCACATTTACATCTAACAAGAGACCCCAGAAAACGTGTGTGTGTTTCTTAAACCTTATGTTCTGAACAAAAGGCTATCTCAGCAACAGACAATCAGCACTGCATTGCTCCCTGGGATGCGAGCAACACACTCAACTGCACATTTCATTCTTCCTCGGCTCCCAGCACCACAAAGCCCCTACTCTCTTCCCACTCCTGGGTCCCCAGATTACTCCATAGAGGGGGGTTGGGAAGGCAGAAGCCTAACGTCTATGCCTGCGCACCAGCCGCCAACACCAGGGCCCCCCGGGCGCTGCTTTCTCCAGCCCGAGCCGCCTGGGGGAGGTAGGGAGGGGAGCCAGGGAGCGCGAGAGGGGACCGCACACCTAGACACTTAGGATTTTATTTATTCACAGGGAGGCGGGGGAGGGGAACTGGGCGAACGCGAATTTTCCCCCCGAAGTTGCTTCTTCTAAGCAAATCAAGTCGTTTTCTGGCTGGTGCTCGGGGCCCCGGGGAGGGTGCCGGTGAGGTCCGGGCTCTCGAGAGCAGATCCCGTCCCGTGCGCAGAGGGGGTGGGGAAGGGCGGACGGGCCGCAGCTGTCGAGAGGGCCGGGAACCGGCGGGGAAGGGCCCGCGGGCCGGGGAGCAGCGCGGCTCTGTCCCGGGCCCTCCAACGCAGGCTGGGGAGCGCAGAGGCCGGCTGGTCACGCGTGGGAAAGAAAGCCCCCTTCCCCCTACGGCGCTGCTCCCCTTTCCCCAGGCTGGGCCGCCAGAGAGTGCGTGCAGGGAGAGCTGCGAGTCCCCGCGCGCGTAATCATGACCTCGGGGCCCCCTCCGGGCCGCGTGAGCGCGTCGGCGAGGCTGGGCGGCCGCCGCGGCCCCGGCCGTGTAACATGACCCGAGCGGCCGGCCGGCCGGCGCGGCGCGGCCATTGAGCCCTCCCTGCCCATGAATCTCTGGCGCGTCTCTAGCTCGCTCGCCCGCTCGCCTCCCGCCTCCCTTTCTCCCCCTCCAGCTCCGCGGGCTCCGTGCGCCTCTCCCTCTCCCTCCTGGTCCTCCCGCTGCCCGTCTCTCTCCACTGCCCGCCTCTCGCCACTGCCTCCCGTCTTCTCTCCCTCACGGCAGCCTCCGTCTCTTTCTCCCTCTCTCCTTTGAAAACTGATCTTTGGCTCTTAGTGTGAAAGTGATTTGAATTTGGCTCGGCGGCGCTCTGCGCCTGCGCCCAGCCTCTGGCATGCTGGCTCCTTCCAAGCAGCTGTTTTGGGTTTGAAATTCCAACATGGCAGAGGCTGCAGTCCGTCTTCCCTTCAAAAACTTGGAATGATTTCAAATCATAGGCACCTTCACTTAACCCTAGCTTCCATTCATCAGCAAACACATCGGATCGATGCTACGCTAACCTATCGGGTTCTCTCTCCGCGCGTTCAGGTAAGAGGAGCTTCGTAGTTTTCTACCATCTGTTTAAATTTGTTTTTGTTTTATTTTTAAAGACTATAAATACATCCAAGACCTGTAATTAAAAGAGATCTTCGAGTTGTGCCGTAAACATTAAATTCAATTTCCACTCGTTTCTATTCTGTACGCCAACCTGCTGTCTAATTTCTCTGTTCAAAGTAGCCCTGAAACATTATAATGCATATTTTTGCTGCTTAATCATTGTAACAATAGTATGGGATTAAGAGTTCGCGATTGCAAGAATCTCGCTTTTCGCTATATTGGGCTTACTTATTACTATCTTTTTACTTCAAAAATAAAAAATAAGAAAGCGGAGCCATAGGGTGGGGCTAGACTTTCTTCGGGAACTAACTTCTAAGTAAATAAGAAGTGTAAATAAGAATCTTGCACACACACAAAAAGTTGAGGTTAAATTACAATCTCGTGGCTGGGGGAACGAGAAAATGTCAGAAGATCGGTTGCAGAAAAATGTAAGCACATCATCTAGGAGGGGGTACAGCGTGGTGGGCGTATTGTTGGCAAGGAACGGGAGAGAAAGATGTATAATTTAATGGTATATACAATCCACTGATCCTATTACCGTCCTCCCCGGAGCTCTTGTTAGTTTCAATGGGAGTGAGTGAAATTGACATGGACTTGCATTCCTGGTCATGTGCTTTTTTTCCTTTCTTTCTTCTCCTGTGATCTGAGATCCCCTTTTTGTTGATGTTGCTTTCCCCCTTAATTATATGCATGTAGGTTAAATGAATACCTGACGAAAGGGCCCACGTTTCAAGGCAGTGACATTTGATAGCTGAGAGGAAAAGTGGCTTTAATGAAAAGCAACCTTTGGAATTCCTGCTTGTGAGAAATCCAATTCAGCTTTTTGTGCTGCCAGCAAGAAATGATCAGTAGCACCAGTGTTTATGGTATGTCAGTTTTGGAATTTACTTCCTTTGCATCTAAATAGGAAAGACAAATGAAATAGCGTGATAAAACCATTGAAGACTGCCTGGCAAGCAGTTGCTCATGATATAGAATTCCTTTTTTAAAAAAATATATGTTTAATGTCACCATGCTTTTTTTTCTTTTGCTATCACTTGTTTGTATATTGCAGTTTTGATTAATATATTACTTGAATCCACTTTTATCGGTTTTAGCTGTCATCCAGAAGTTGCACGTTACTAGTAATGCACTATATATATATAAATGCTGAAGTCAAATAGTATGTAAATTAGTTAAACTCAGTGTGGGGTTTTTTTTTTTTTGAAGGGGGGAGGCTGGGCAAAGGGGAGAGGGCAGGAGTGTTGGGAAAGATTACTAACTAATGAAAGTATATCTATATATATGTACACACACAGGAACAGGACTGGATGAAAATTTTATTTTTCTCAATCTATTAATGCAGTTTGACTATCTGCTCTTGATGATTGCACTTTGTGGAGTAATCAGTTCTTCTGAGTGTGGTTTTTTTTGGGGGGGCGGGTAAGTGAAGAGGTGTCTTTTACATGAAAATAAAAATTATATTTTGATTGTCCAAAGTCCTTGATGTCTTTTAAAGAGCAGGGATAGGTTTTTTTCCCCCTTTCCATTCACTCGTCTGCCTGTCAGCGCTTTTTACTTTTAACTTGTGACAGAATTAAATAATCAGGCACTGAAATTGACTTCGTTTGAAATCGCTCTTTCCTATTTCTTTACAAAAAAAAAAAAAAAAAAAAAAAAAAAGTCAGTTAAATGGAGTGAGAGGGGATTTTAAATAGCTCTTGTGGCAGTGCCCTGTGTACACTTTGTGATATTCAATTAAGACTGAGAGGGAACAACAACAAAAAGATGTTAAAGTATTTTGCATAACCAAAGGATATGTCCACTTTAGACTGTGTTTTTTTTTTTTGGTTGTTGCTATATTTACACCATGACCGTTAATTCCTCCTGAAAAGAGAGAAAGAAGGAAAGAGAGAATATGAAAAAAGAAATAACAGTGGGGCAAAGCTGCCAGGGGTCTGTAGTGTGGCCGTGGTCACTGCTCTCTCCTAACACAAATGTGAATATGAAGAGAGGAACTACAAGACCCGTTGCGCGACATACACTTCTGGTTGGACTCTGGTGACTATTGAGCTAAATACACACCACACTTACACGATAGGAAGGATTTGATTGAATTTTGCATTTGGAACTTGTTGACTTTGAAGCGATCAATAAGAAGACTGTTTATTTTAGATGCACATAATTTGCCCTGAGAAATGTTTTAAGGAGGAGAGAGCACAGCTTTTTTTCCCCCCGGAGCTGTTGGAGCGAATGGGATTGCCAGATGGGCGATTTCCCTCTGTGATGTTAAAGCTGTAATATATATTCAGAGCAGATTGGGCTGCTGCCTGTGATGAGGAGGATATTACATTTATAAATTTTAAATCGGAGCTCGGACAATGTGCTGAGAGCAGAAATTGGATGGTTTGACTGTTCACCGTATTGATACTTAAATGTGATTTCTAGGTAGTACTAATAATAATCATTGCAATAATTCATGAAAAACATACTGGCATAGGCAATTATATAATTCATGACATTTAACAGCAGATTTGAGTGTGTAAATTGCCCCCCTCTTAAGTCTCTGCTTACTATTAAATAATAGTCACATAATTCATTTCCCTATGTTTAAATGTCCGATGTGCAAATGATATTAACTTAGGAGCCTTGTTATCATATATTAGAATTCTAGGGGCGAAAGTTTACATACATATATATAAAGCAGACACTTGTGTATACGTATAAAGTGGTGTTAGTGGCTCTTGTTTTCTAATTCTTTACTCTGATTATTTTTAGATTTTGTTTGTCTCAAATGTGCGGCCTAAAGGAACCAGAGCTACAAACCTAAAAGACTAGAAAGTGGGCAAGTGCTCACACTCTGGCAGCTCTGCTGTTGCAAATTAAAAGTGTGTTGTGGTCAGGAAATGAAAGCTACAATGTCTCTTTTGAACAAGTCGTTTATCAAGAGAAACATCTATCAGGGACTGCCTTGTCACATTGATCCTCTAAAAGTTAGGTCCGAGGTGGAAGCTGCTTTGATGTTTTTGATCCTAAATTTAATACAACAGAAAAAAGCAAGGATATTTTGACCAGTATAGATTTTTAAAAATGTTTCCTGGAACCAACAAGATCTATTTATTAGGATTTCACTATGTGTGAAGTTTTCTGGATGTAACAGTTGAAAGGTTGAAGGGGAAATCCCAGACTTTATAAATTGATGATTGTTAGAATATACATTTATAATACATTTAGTGATGGCTGGCTTCTTGGTGCACATGGAATGGACGTTTTGAACACAGATTGTTCAAAAGGAAAATTATTTTGAAAGAGTATTTTGGAAGAATATGTAGAGAGTCAAGAGTTTTTCATTCATTCAAATTTTAGTTATCCTCTTCTCTTCTTCCTCTCTTTTACTCCTTCATGCTTGCTTCTTATCTTCATTATATTTGTGACAAATTAGCTTTTATTTGGAAAAGAAACATTATTTCTACAAAAACCATGTCCCAAAACATGCTTGCACACATCGTCTCTATTGTTTATTAATTGTGCATGTTTATGGTTATCAATATAAACTGCATGGACACATAAGTCCTTTGGAATTTCAGCTTAAAAATAGAGGTATCAGATTAAACATGCTATGTGTTCTTGAATAATGAATATGTTGTATGCATTATTTAAAATTTAAAAGGTATTGTTAGGAAAATGACCAAGTTGAAACAAAATTGTGAAAGCAGTTAGAAGCAGCCTGCTTCATTTTGGGAGGCAAAGATAGGAAAGAAGTGTTTCTTCTTTAAAATAGAGTTTTTGGATACTTGTCTTACACTGCTGGAGGCAACTTGTTATTTCATGTGGGTCTAACATCAAATAATCAGGGAAGAGTAGGGTGGGAGTTTTGAGAAGTGTAATACTTGCTAATTAATCATGTCTGAAATGAAAGAATCATAGCAGGGTAATAAAGTCTCGTTGTTTTCCTGGAAGAGGGTAAGACTTCTGTTTGGAAGCTGTATGTGTGAGTTGATTTGCTTTTCTCTTCTCCTAAAAACACAGTTTATAGGGTCTCTTTGGAGTTATTTCAAGAAACATCTTTTTTTTTTTCTGAAAATAGAGTATTTTTCTTTCTCCTGACTGTATTTCATCAGTAAGATTCTTAAAACTGTATCTGCTATCTTCTGAGTGAAAATAGGGGGTTTTATTCTTTAGTTATATTTAAGACTCCTGTAGCTGAGTTTCCAGAGCTGATATTTTTTTCCTTCCCATAAATAGAAAATATTTTTTGTTTTTGTTTTTATTCATGTTAGGCAGGAACTTTGAAAACCTTTTTGTAGGTAGTTACTTCTGATAGATATTCGAGAGTGCAGAAATTTCATTAATTACTTTTAGATGATAATATAAGAGTGTAACCAGAGAGAAGAAAATCGGTAGTATTTCCAAGAATCTATAGAGACCATCTGTATTATTACATGGTATTTCTAAGATAATTTAAGATATAAACCACCTGAAAAGATATAATTTCATTATAGGTTAATTATTTTTTCCTGAGCTTCTGGTTGTCACCTTTTAGAATTTAGTATCTTACTCAGTACATGCATAGGGACAGATCCACAAAGTTTGAGAGTCTGCACTGTTTTTCAGAATGTTCATGTCAAGGTGAAGACAGCCATGCTAATACTTCCCTGTTTTTGTCTGTGTGAGTGTTTGGATGCCTTGAATGATTGCCTAATTAAGTAATCAGTTTTAGTGGCCCAAAATCAACAGAATTACTAGATGTATTTGAAACAATTGCAGGCTTTTATGGTTTGAACTTTCTAGTTCTTAGAACCTTGGTTTAATAGAAATAGAAAGGTGCTGTTTTACCTTTGATCAATATATTCTTGAGTGCAGATTTCACATACTACTCTTTATAAAGTACTGTGTTCATTGTTGAAGAGCAAATAAATTTAATTACCAGGAATTTAAATTGATTTATAAATTTTTGATTGGAAGAAACTATTCTGCAGATGTTTGTGTGAAATATTGACATATGCTACTGATCGATAGAACTTGATTAATCAGCATATCTGCTGTTTTTCTTGAGTCATTGATAAACTAGAATAAACAAATGGTTCAGAAAAAGCTACAAATTTTAACTCTCAATAAAAAATAAACTTATGTGTCTTTCTTTTGAGATATACAAGAGCTAGTGTTTTATTGAAATCGGTTGAACTTAGAATTATTTGGGGGTACCACTTAGAAGCTTACAAGTCCCAAAATTCTGCCTTTCAATTAACACACACACACACACACACACACACACACACACACGGAGCAAGAGAGAGAGATTGTACTTGTATTTTTGTTTATTGAAAATGAAAGAATTTTTTTGACACACTGCAAATAAATGGCCAGTTTAGCAAGTGCTTTCCATGATTGGATTTTGTTATTTTCTTCTTTTTTTCCTAAACTTGAATTTTTAGCATTAACTTTTTCATTTAACTTCTGGCAGAAATTTTAAGCATAGCTGCTTTGCTATGATTGCTGATTACTGATCTTTTTGATATTTTTGATGTTATCATTTAAATGGCAATTTTCTTTCAGAAATGTTTATTTTAAAAAGTAAAATAGTAGGAATAAGGAGTATGAAAGAATATACTCAAAATAAATGGTACGTTGAAGTTCGAAGCAAATCAAAAGCAAGGGGGTATGCTAAGTTTCCTTAGGGCAGCACTGCAGGTGCCTGCTCAGAAGCACTGCCTCAATACAGCACATCCTGTATTGTGTAAGTACAGTACCTGTTGACAGGTACTGTATTAAGTAAGTAAGTACCTGTTGACAACAGTAGTCTTAGCTAAGAGACTGAGGAGGCAGAAAAGATAGGTGATCAGAAGCCATCAAAACATGAGATATCATATGGCACTTTCTGTTAATAATATTTACATATTTTATGCAACAAATCTGCTTGTTGTCTTGTTATTTGAATATTGACACTTTGCTTAACATTGCATATGGTGGGCTGTTGTTTCAGGGTGTATCAGAAGCAGTAAATCCAAAGGAGAATTTCAATTTAGATGTATTTATAAATGCTTTCACAAAGCATTTATAGTATCACTGCTTCCAATCATTTTTGAAACTGATACATCTTGAAAGTAGAATGCATGATTTATTATATGAAGGCCCAAGGTTAAACATTTTTTACCCTATAGCTTAGCTTAAGTATTGGTATTTTTGTGTTGGGAAATGTTTTTTAGAAAGTATGTTTTATAATTTTGGAAAATTTGCTTCTTACTAGGTTTCTGTTCTCATTTTCATAGGATGAGGAGCTTTTAACCAAACAGTTATTAAGGATGTATAATTTACAGTAAAGTTTTTTGTACTACAGAATATGAAATGTAAAATACCTATAAAATGTTTTCTTTTACCCCATTTCATTATGTTGAAAATACCTTTACTCTCTTTCTTTGCTATGTTTTAATTTCTGCTGGTATTTTACATACTTATTCCATTCTGCTTGTGGATATGTTCCTGGCATGAGAACAGAAACTGCATTTTACTCCATTTATCTATATATATAGTTCATATATATTTCATATGTGTATATATATATACGAACTATATATATATGAAATATATATGTGTGTGTGTATATATATATTTTGTTTTTCCCGATTCAACTGTTTGCCTTATGTCAACTGGATGCTTTTTAGACAACTGATAATTAAATGTCATCTATTTATGAGAGTAAACTAATCTGAGAATGGGTGACCTCTACTTTCATGCATTAGTTCATGATGAAATATTATTCTTGGAAATAGTAACATCTCAAATAAAATCTTAAAGGTAGTGCAATGTGAAGCCGTGGGTTTCTGTATGTCATTCTGAACTTTTTGCTTATCTTTTGACTTACTATCTTCACCATTAAGAGACATTTTTACCTTCACCTAGGACCAGCTACATAATTTCTGACCCAGTGCAAAATTAAAATGTGAGGCATCTTGTTCAAAAATTAATTTGAAGACAGCAACACAGAGCATTAAACAAAATGCAGGGCCCTGTGTTGTGTGGTGGGGTGGGGGCCTGTGTGCCTGAACAAATGATGGGACAATGAAGCCAGCCCTGCCTTCACCACCTACAGACTTTTATTTGGGGCCACCTTTGTGGAAGTCACTAGGTTTCCGGTTGGAGATTGACTATTCCACAATGATTCCATGTGCCTCTGCTGAAAAAGATACTAATGAGAGTTGTGTAAGAAAAGTAATGGGAAATGAACCATTAAGTATCTCCTGCTCTTTCTATATCTGAACTGGGGATTGAAATATTTGCTTTTGTCTCATCTTGCCCTGTGTCTGACATATCTCCTATATATCATGTGACTTTTTGCACAAATATTCTTAAAAGGAACTTGTGTGTGTGTGTGTGTGTGTGTTTAATGGTTTGCATGTAGTTACATACTTCAATACTTATCCCAGGCCCAGAATAATTGTAGTAGTAAGAGCTGAGGAGGTTCTCTGTTGCCAAGTACTGCCACTATCCCTCCTCGGTTAAGGCACAAGAAAAATGAGTATTTTTATGTAGAAATCCTACATTATCTGATACAAAATGCTGACCATTAAAAAAACGAAAGTATGCTCATTGAGTGACAGGAAAGGGGGGCAGACCCCCAAATAACCTTGTTATAATAGTATCAGTATTGATACGAGGACATTAGAAAGTGGTATTTTAGCTATATAAACATGTGGTGACAGCTGTGTTAAAGAGGAAAAGTAACTGTTTCATGCAGTAACACTAATGTTACAGTATGCTATATTCAAATCCTGGACTTAGCTTCTCAATTTATATTGCAATAACCTCCCTCTCCCTGGAAATTAGAGTCGTATGACTCCTTTACCAACGTTCTGTGCTGATAGGTGGACAAGACGTTTACATCGTTGCTTCCCAAAGTACTTCTCAATGAGATCAAACTTCATATTGAGATACCTAAAACTGAATTTTGAATTCAAGTGGCTTTTTCAAATCAAAACTGAGATATGATGGAATGTCCAGCAAGTATGGATCTGAGTGCACTTGAAGTTGCACCATTTATTTTCAAAAGATATTTCTCACATCAGATGACTCTGCCAGGAAGGGAAATATCAAAGAGCTTGGAAAAAGTAACTATTCTTTTATGTAATCCAGGACTGGGGTGAAAGTGGGGGGCTTTAAAGATATTTTTGAGGAAGAAAAAAATTGAACTTATTTTGAATGCCTTGTTAGACTTTGTCGGGAGAAATGCCACATATAAGACTTTCTAAGAAGAAAAATCTTTGCCCTGTGTAATAACAAGGCACTGCTCTCCACACTGATAGGCACTTTAATGAAAGAAAGCTTGGAAATAACTATTATAACAGTGTCCCATTTAAGTAAAAATTTACCCCACAGTTTAGGAATCTTTTTTTTTTTTTTTTTTTTTTTTTTTTTTTTTTTTTTAACTAAGCCATTGCAAACTTGAAATATTTTAGTAGGTAGTTAGCCACAATTCACATTTTCTAATGTTCTGTGTTCTATCTCCAAATTCTGTAGTATAATTTCAACTGGGACTCTTCTTTTCCTGCTTTACTCCTATACTTGGAATCTTGTATTTTCATATTAAATGTTTTGCTTTAAAAATGGTTAAACTAGGAATCTGGGTAAATAAGTGGCAATATAGTAGATTGTTGTGCCAAAAAGAGCTTTTTTATTTTTCATGTGTTCATTTCTTTTCCCTTTTAATTTCAAATTGAAGATTGTAAACTCTTTCCTTTAAATAATATACCTCAATGATGCTAAATTATAAATCTTAATTAGGTATGATTCACTGATTTTAATCTTACAAGATAATTATTCTGAGTAGGTTAAAAAAGGTTCCCTTAAGATTGAAGGCGTTTTCATTACAATCCCCATTTTCAGATCAAACAAATACTGTGAAATAAGCAGTACTATTATTCTTTTATGCTTAATAGTTTGTACTTTTCAATTAAAGTATATGGATGAAGAAATAAGGCGATAGATAATGGCAGTCTCATTGTTTGCAAACTAAGTGCTTTTGATAAATTTTACTGCTAGGAATTACGTGGATCTAAGGGAATCTTTTAAATAAAAATTACAGTTTTGATTATCTAAATGGAATATGTTCTTGTGCATGTGCATAGATATATTTCTTTGTGAAGGTATTGATGTCAGGGACACTTTTGGTATTCCTTTATGAGTAATTAGGTTAACGGGGTTAGTTAGAAAATGTATCCTTTCCTGGAAAATGAAAAATTACATTCAAGCAGAGGTAAAAGAGTAGAACATATTCATGACTTTAAGTACTTAAAAAGATATTTTATGAGTCATTTTTGAAGAATAATACCCAATATGTAACTTGTTAAGAATAATCGCCATTTTTACTTTCTAAAGCACATCTATATTAAAACTGACTTTCTGTTCATGACTCGCAAATCTGGAGTCAATTTTAGGCCCAACTTAGAAAAGATGTGGGTCTTATCCCCCCTGCCCTTATCGTGGTATCCTATGCCAGTAAAGTCAGTACAAAGTTCTCTTTTAAAGAGAGATTTTCATTTGCATTATTCAGAAGATTAAGCAACGTTTTTGGGAGGGAAATACTGATAGGACCCAAATGTAGACATTGGGACCCTGAATGGCCTGTATCCTTGTCTGACAAACTGGAAAGAAAAAATATTACCAGCTTTGGAATTTTATATGCCTAAATGAACAGTGCTTTTTCTTTCTCTGGGAAGATTTTAAACATACTATGAATACAATAAGGGTTACCTAATTGGAAAAATATGTTTCCTATAATTCTAAGAGTACTAATCAACCAATCATGGATATTAATTTACTTATGGATGGTAAGATAGTAGAATTTTATTCAGAAATGAATGTCCAGTTGGAGCTGGTATCTCTTTAGAAAGTGAAAAAAATTATACATAAGCAAAATTCTTCTGGGAATTTTTTAAAAACATAGGTGTGAAATTTCCATCAATAAAATTTTTGGCAGTTAAAGTATTACCAAAAAAAACATTGAAAGCTCTTTATTATGTTTTGTTCTTTAATAAGCCTCTAAATGAGCACATACAGTGCAATAATGCCTTTTTTGTTTACTTTTTTGATTTTTGTCTTGTTTTGTTTTAGCATAAAGTAAAAAGAGCTTATAGGTAAACTATTTTGTACTATTTATTTTTAAAGATATCTAGTAAGGACAGTATAACATATAGTATAGGTTTGTTCATAATGATGGGTAAAAAAATCTATAATTTTACCACCATGTAATGATAGCTCCTTGAAATTTTACCCTACTACTTCAAAATGCCACAGTCACTAAGATGGGAGGTGTTGCTGATATATGATTGGAATGCACATGTATACTTAAATACATCATTTTTAAAAAATTGTCTTTATTTTCTAACAGCTTGTTGGTGTCCTTTGCTTAGGGCTAAGGGGAAGATGTTTTCTGCTATTTTGCTATTGGCATACTCACCAAGAACCTTGCTGTCTAAGCCATCTTCCTACCTACCTAGCTGTGTACCGTTTTGAAGAGCTGTTTTTTTCTTTTCTTTTCTTTCTTTTTTAAAAATTTTTGATGTTTATCTGCAAGGCTGGTTATTACTTGATCATCTGGAAAATCAAATTTCATTTCAGCCACTGGAATATGATATTTAGATCATGAGAGGTAGTTTGAATTAATTAAGAGGATAATATTAGGGTTTGTATTAGGGAAAAGTAAAGCAGCATTTGTTGTCATGGATAACCTACCCTTCTTGATGAAAGACAACATGTAGGAATAGGGGAAGTAGGCACAAGTTCGAGAAAGTCATTGAGGCAAAGCTAACATTAAAGACTGTTTTCATGTGGTTGTTACACAGAATGATATTGGCAATTTTGTAAATTAAACCCTAATATTAATTATGTAAAAAAAACCTTATCACTTGTTAAGAATCATTGACTAATAATCAGCAAATACCATGTAGCACTATTTTAACGAATTATATTCTCCGTTTTAGGAACAACTGATTCTATATCAAATCCTGACTATGTGGGATTTGTGAGTATGCAAATTAAAACAACTATTCTCGTTTTTGTCCCCATAATTTTAAAAAGTGTGAAAACATATATATATGCCTTTAAAGATGGTTCAAATTGTTCTCAGACTGTTTTTTTCTCTCTTAACATACTCAAGTTTTTTAGGCCACAAATGAAGTGACAGAAGAAAATCCATTGAAGATGGAGGTATATGTCTTTTAAGGCTTCTTTTGGAAACTATTGTATTTATTGCCATTATGGAAGTTGAAATCATTGAATGCTTTGAATTGGTTTTAGAAAAATTTGATGTTAAATTTTGTATCAACTCAGTAAATGCTAGCTATAACTTCATGACCAAACTAAAGCTCCAAACAAGCAAAATAGATAAATAAATAATAAAAAACTTTTGCCTAAGCCCTACACCAGATCAGTTAGATGAGATTTTAAGCTCCTCAGATGATTCTAATGTAAACCAAACGTTTATATATATCAAGAGATCTTAAAATTTTTACCTCTTAAAAAATGTCATTCTTTCTGGTTTGAAGTTAGAAAAATGAAGATATCTATTCAGAACTGAATATACTAATGATATGTACAGATAGCTCATCATCCGGCTGAAGTTCAACAACCTATCTAGACTTTTGAAAACATTTCTGTCAGTCTTGCAAGAACATCTCAGGAAAGTAACAATGATGAAGGACAGTGTCAGCAGAAGTCCACAGTCTATCATTTTGTTATCTTGGGTAAGCCATTCAACCTCGCTGAGCCTTAGTTTTCAGTTTACTTTTTTATAAAAGAAGAGATGATTGAGGCGATCCGATGACGACTAAAATTTCTTGCAGTTTTGTATACTCCATGACTGCTTTGTCATGGACTAGTGAACTCAAGTAACTTGGACCTTGCTAGTCATCTAAAAGATGCAAAATATTTTTGTTTCTCTTAAGAAAGCTCCAAAAATTATCTTGGAAACAATGTAGAAAGCTCAAGGACCATTTATTACTTTGTTAAGCCCATCAGAAGAGATGATAAGCATTCATTAAATATGCTTACTAATTGGTTGCATGCAAAACTGTCAGCAATTCTAATATCTTAAGAGTCGATGGGTATTAGTTAGCTAATGCTTTTCTCCTGTAAGAGATTTCAATAGAGTGGCAATCAGATTAACTTAAGCAGTGGAGTTAGAGACCTCAAATCCTTAAAATATTTAGTATGAAAGGTGGACTTTTATCAAACTGAAAGCAATACTTTTTTCCTGTACTTTATCAGCAACTAGTCTTTGTCCACCTTCTTTTTGCTTCCTGGCATGTTCTTCTTCGCTTGTTGAAATCCTACTAGGACTTTGGTATCCAGGTCAGATGTTGCATCATCCATGAAGACTTCTTTGAGGCACCCTAATTAGGATTGATTTTGATGTCTACTTAATTGTCCCTTAGAACATTTGAAATGTTTCCTTTAGATCGCTTACCATCATCTTTCTCCTACTATAGATTGCTAGGCATTTGTGTTTCTCTATTATGAAACTGTAAATTCCTTGAGAGCACACACATCTAATTCATTTTTATTTTTAATCTCCTCAACATATGTGTATAGCATAAGACCTATAATAGATACTCAATAAATGCTTGGTGAATTGAATTGATAAAAGCATAGCAGACTATCACTTGGTTAATATTTTATTTTATTTTTATTTTATTATTATTATTATTTTTGAGACGGAGTCTTGCTCTGTCACCCAGGCTGGAGTGCAGTGGCGCGATCTCAGCTCACTGCAAGCTCCACCTCCCGGGTTCGTGCCATTCTCCTGCCTCAGCCTCCCCAGCAGCTGGGACTACAGGCATCTGCCACCACCACGCCCAGCTAATTTTTTTGTATTTTTTAGTAGAGACTGGGTTTCACCGTGTTAGCCAGGATGGTCTCGATCTCCTGACCTCATGATCCGCCCGCCTCTGCCTCTCAATGTGCTGGGATTACAGGCGTGAGCCACCATGCCCGGCCAGTTAATATTTTATTAATCTTATTTTAAAAAATTAAAAGATGATTTTTAAATATTTAAAGAATGGATCTATGAAAATTGTATATTTCATTAAAAAATTGAAATTTCTATATTCTTTATATAATGTTATTACCAAAGAAAGACTTTATAACCCTGAAAAATAGTTTTATAATTATATACTTAAAAAGGAGCTTACAGTCATTAACTCTATTTTTGTATCTCTAGATAGGAGAGCCTTTAAACTCTTATAAAAAACATTACGCTATCTTTAAAATCTTATAAAACATAAATCTATAGACTACTTTGATTATAGGTGTAACAAATAGCTTTAAATCACTATTCTCTATGAAACATTTTTTTCTCATGTGTTTGCAGACAGAAAAATTTGAGGGTACAGAATCATAAAATATTAGACTCTGAGACGTCCAGATTGACTTCTTACCAACATAGAGTTGATTGACAGTTGGTCATTCTGCCTTTGGTTGAACGTGGGAAATAACTACCTCCTAAGGCATTCTTTCTATTTTGTCCTTTCTCTGATAAATAGGCAGTTTGCAAACATGTGCACTATCAGTACTCAAGACAGATTTCCTTGGAAACATGATGATACTGGGGTGGTAAAATGTGAGATGCAAACTAGTTGATCTACAGTTGATACGATAACTTAATTCATGAATGTCTTTGGTTAACATTTTAATTGGGACCTTTATCTAACTAAACAGTGTCTATTAATTTATTTTGTACTGAATACTGGGCAGTAAACAATTTAGCTGGGATTTCACCCAATAACTCTTTTAGGTGTTCAGTAGCTTTACCAGTTGGGTTTGTGTGCTCGTGGAAGGGTCAGCTACTTTCTCAAATCTGCCATGAATGTTACAATAAATAGCATTACAGTATTTCTAAGGCAAATTCAATTTGATCAATGTTAAAATAATGAGTTAGGCAACAGTATTTAACAAGATTTATATTTTATATTTGTGTTTTTAAACCTAAAGATGTACCAGAGAAAAGCATTGGCTCACATTGCTTCATCAAACAACCCAGAAAAAAACAAAGACTCTATTGTCATTCTTTTAAAAACACAATTTTACTAAGAAAACCTATAACCTTTACTGAAAGCTCACTCGTTTTCTTCCAGTTTGGGCTCTTGAGAGCTGAAAAGTTCTAGATGCTATCTTACCACTTCATACTGAAATCTAGGTTGATGTCATACACTCTATGCAGAAGAAAGTATCTATAGTGCTGATTGTTGAACCTGAATTGTTACAAAGATGTGCCATTTAGTGAGCTATAATGGACAAATGTTGCTTAGTTAATTGTATAAAAACACTGCATCTTCAGCAAAGAGCTCTAATAGTAAAGGACAGTATATTGAAGGTAGAATAATAAAGATTGTGAAACAATATGTTAAAAGTAGCAAAAGCATTTTTGCAGTGTGACTTCAACAGTGAAGACCCATGTGTTTAGTTCCTTTGTTAAATAGACACTTCTGGTTTTCTAGAAACCAGTCAATGTGCTTCAAGTAAGTTAAAATTGTTAAAATATAAATTAAAAGCCATCAGATTGAGAGTAAAGGCCACAAATTGTAAAACCTTGTAGTGGTAGCTTGCCAACAACCAAATTAAATCCAGGAAATATTTAAAAGATAGAGGCTTAAAATTCTACTTGGTTTATAATCAGGAAGCTGTGGGGTTTTAAATTAATAAAAATATTCATGAGAATTATTTACATGTAAAATGCCACCCATGTTCCTTTACCCTTCGGGTAGAAGAAAATTGGGTGATCCTTCTCAAAAGGGTAATCATGTAAGTTGGTGACCACAAAGTATGAACCATGGTTAAAAGTCAGTGGTTAATGGTTTATTTTGTTGTCTGCCTTCTTTTACTGCTTCCTCCTTCCCTCCCTTCCTTTTTATTTATTTATTTATTTATTATGACCCTATATGCATAGTTGACAGCTGTAAGTAATATAATTTTTGGCTAGATCTAGACACAGCAATTCTTGAAAAATATGAAACTATATTTGTCCTTTTGGCCTACGATCTGAATTAAAAGATAAAATTATTTCAGGTCAATACAACTACATAGGTACATGCACGCGTGCACACGTGTGTGTGTGTTTATTCAGTAGAGCAACCTGTCTTTGCAACAAATGACAGTGTTGAAAGCTCTTTCATTCTGAATGGACCAGTTAGTAGCTTCATACAGACACCATCTAAGCGAACCTATTTAAATATCTTTCCAGATTCTTAACTAAGTGGTGCAAGTCTGTCTTGGAGGTGGCACTTATTTGTCCCTTAGGGGTTAAATTTGGTTTGATATTCAGTTGAAGTGTCAGGAAATAAGATTTATGAGAAATTAATTAAAACTAAAATTGAAAATGGATGAGGTACAAGTTTACCCTAAAATGGCTTGAATATATTTGTCCCAAATGCATGAAAAGAATGTTTTCTAATGGACTCTTTTGATTAGAATAGAAACTAATCACAAATAAACCATTTAAAATTTGCTATCATGATACAATTGTTTTCATTCAGTGGTCGACCACACCTTCTTTTAGCCCTGTCTTTGTCCAGGGTTTAGTTTAGTCATGCATATGTCCTTGAAGAAATGTAGCATCTTTCACGAGATTTTGTACAAGTGAAATCAGATACCAGTTTTTATTGCAGAATCAAGCCTACAAATGTTTCTCTTTAAAGACATTTTTAATAGAAACAGTAAGGTATAAATCATTTAAGCAATTATCTGGACATTGTGGAAATGGGGCTTGGCTTATTCTGTAGCCCCAGATGTTTCCAGATTCCAGTAATAACCCAGTCCAGATATTTACAGCTTAATTTTCTGTGCATGTGCACTTGTCCACAAATGGCTCCTATTACCCATTTTCTGTTGGACAACTGGGCCACTTAGAGGTTTAAAAAAAAATGATTTCAGCTTGGGTGATGACAAACATTAATTTTGATAATAAGTTGCTTCTAGAAACTTTGATCACTTAAAAACATATAGAGGCTAAATTTTAGAGGGTTTTATACTAAAATTTAAATTGTTCAAATGGCATTTTGCTTTATGGATGAGAAAGGGATGAATAACTTTCCCCATCCCTCAAAATTTTAGTCTTGATATGCTACATGATCAAAGTGATTCTTCGTTTTTTTAAAAAAATGCATATTCTGGCACTGGTTGGGTTATCATGCAGGCTGCTAGTTTTTCTTTGCATCACTACCCCACAGGTTTTCTTCTTCTTACTGGAAACTAAACAAATGGAAAATAATGATTGGTAACCATCTGCTGTGCAGAAATTTTACATATAGCAGTTAACTCTATTTTAGAAAACAAGACCAAATGAGTGCATTATACTGTTGCCAGTAAATAGCAACAAGCACTAGAGCGTTCCTTTGGACAACGCAGGCACACAGGGAGCCAACATTTTGTTATGGGAAGTCAGTTGGTTGGGCTGTGGGGCTGAGTGTGCCCAGACATTTACTTGTGTGTTTGTGTCTGTGTGCCTACTTCTGTGTATGTATTGCTTATGTGAAGAAAGTGATTGCTTCCTCTCTGCCTTCTCCTTGTGTCTCCCTTCTTATCGCCATAATTCCAGTCACGTAAATCAAAGTAATGTAGATGTAAATAAATCAATTCAATCACATCATCCTAAATCTTTTTATTCACTTAAGAAATAAACTTAAAATCCATAAAGTCAGACAGAATAAAGATTTGTAAAAGTATGTAGGCTTCAGATCAGAATCGTGGTTTTCTTCATTGTACATATTACAATGACTAGTGGCTAGCCAGTGCATCTTCAGATTATTCTCTTGTCGTATCTTCTGCCTAAAAAACACCTTAACAGGAAATTAGGTTGAGTATATGTACAAAAGATATTGACAGGCAATGATTATTCATATAGCTGCTGTTGAAGTATGGATGTTGTATTGAGGGTAGACCTACAATGAAATAGACAGAAGTAAGCGGTTACAAAGAATTTATTCAAATGGACCAGGTAAGGCATGATTTTATAGTTATCCATATAATCTGTAATCTGTCTCTCTCTCTCTCTCACTCTCTCTGTCTTATATATACATAATCTGTTTATTATATCAATGTACTTAGGCACTCGAAACATATAATCTCTCTCTTGCTTTCTAACTTTCACTTATTTGATACAGGGATTTTGCCATACAGCAAGAAAAGTTGTTTAAAATGGGCAGTATATTGAGTTCAAAGGACCCATACGGTTCATAAATTCTCTGGTGTCTACTGGATTTTTCATCAGGGAGACTTCCAATAAAAATGATCTATTTTAGAAATAATATTGTTTAGTAGGTTGAAATGTGGTATAATAAAATTAGACCTTCAGTCTTCTAAAGTTACTACTTAGATGGCACCCTTGGGATGGTAAAATGGCTGTATAAGCAGATGAATCAGACAGTTCCACTGATGGGTACATTTGTCAGTCTCTGTTACAGATATAATATATTCTTATATCTGTAATCCTGACACTGTTACATCCAAATGAAATCAACATGAGGTTGTCATCTTTAAGCAAATATGTTAAGTGTTGTCTTTTGTGCTTTGGATTTGAAAGAAAGGGGCCCAGGGGAGGCAGCATCATGCAAATGGAACAAATCCCATTTCTTCTGAGCTGTGCTGTTTTTCCCCTCCATGGCAGCTGGCTGTGTTATCTTTGTGTGTTTCTCTGAGTGCTGACAATTCTTTCAGTGATCTAAGTTAGGGCACATTAGAAAGTGGAAGCAGCTGTCTGTCGCTATACTGAGAGACGTGTTTGCTCTACTGCAAAGATGAAGGACCATGAATCCTTGACACACTCTCCCCCCTCCCCCCTGTACTTTCCAACATGATCAACATTCAGACGCACAGATTGTCTGCTTGGACAGTTTTTTGTTCTGACTGACAGCATCTGGCATAGACAAATTTAAAAATACATAGCATGCCATGCTTGGAATTGGAACATCCCTTTTTTATTAATCTTCTCATTTAAACCATTCATTTACATTTCAAGAAAGGTTACAGCTTGATATGGTTGAAACGTTGATTTTTAAATGAATAACCTTCTAATGAAATGTCTTGAATGAGTACCAAGCAGCCAGTGTTCATTAAAAATTACACCCGATTAACACGGCCTTGAAAGCCTGAGAGGAAAGGGATTTCTTATTGTTTTAATCCACAATGCAATCCAGTGTTTACCTTTCTGGCACAAAGCGAATAGAAATGATGCCTGTACTTGCAACACTTCTGATATTGAACACAACTATGATATCACCCTTAAGCCGACAAAAACACTTGGTCTTGTTTAATCAGCTTTCTTTCCTTCTGAAAGCCCTCAGAGGTGTTAAATTTTTAAAAAAAAACATTACCAAAATACACCTCTCTCAAATGTCCCACCCCTCCGTCACCCCAAAATACTCTGTCTCTGTGCCCACATCAGAAAAAGAAAAAGCTTACATGTTTTCAAGTGGAAGAGTAGTAGAAAACGCTTTTAGGTTAAATGCTTCCCCTGACCCTAGGATGGTGGATATACATTTATTTGTTTGCATTACTTTGGTAATAAAACATAACAGTGCAAAAATTGTTCTCTTTCTCTGCCCCACTCACCCCCGCACACATTCACATTTCTTACCCATTCTCAATTCCATAGTCAACCTTAGCAACATGCCTAGCATTCATGTAAAAATAATATGAAAATTGGCCATATCAGTCAGTCTTTGGACTTTGAGTCCAGGGGCGGAGGTAGGAATAAGGGGAGGAGAATCCTCCTTTTATCATGCATTTTAGACTTTTCATATCACTGCAGATTTCAGCTGTTAACTACTTACTCCAAGGGTAGCTACATTATTAAATAGTTCTAAGGGGTGTTTGGAGAAGGCAGGTGGTGCAAAATTGTAATAAAAAAATATATTCAAGGGCTGGGTAGTAAATATGTAAAGCAATGTACTGGATAACTTGGAAAAACAGGCTTCAGAGGGAAGTTCAATTAACAGTTGTAAGCAGAAGAGGTGCTGTATTTCTTCAGCATGTGTAAGAGGTCACTTGCTTTAGGATAAATTTTGACGAATTCCAGAGAGAAATAAATGCTGAAATAAAAATGAAAACAGATTACAGTTTTATATCAAAGGCACTTTTAATTTTTGAATATGATAGGGGAAAATGACAAGATTTTATTCCATGGATTATATATGATTACTTTTTATATTTTGCTAATGTTTAAATTATACACTTATTTTACTTTAAACTGTTATTTAAACAAAAGAGATCTTAGAAATGAACATTATCTTTGAATCTGGAACCAGTTTATCCACCCACCCCTCAACCCAGATCCTGGCTCTATAAATTTAAGGTAGACATAATTTGGTTGCTGTTTTTCTTTTCTTTTTTTCCTAAAAGCTAATGGTAGGGAATCCAATTGGAGTGGATCTAGTTCCAGTGTTTTGATTGCTAGTAAATGCTTTATAATCAACATTTTAAATATAAATTACATCCTTTGTTATTTTCCATTTTGATTTTTTTTAATGACCAGTTTTTAAAGGTAGTGCCAATGTGCATATGTGAGCAAACTGGGAATGGGTTAAAGTACACAATTCCCTTGTGTAAAAAGCCAGGTTTAGCAGTAATGCTTTTAATCTGGACTTGTAGAAGATTCAGGAGCAACCATAGATCTGCTCCAGTAATTACCATACCCCAAGTGGCACTGGAAGAGACATTTGCCTAAAAACTTGATGTCTTCATTACGCTGTTTACATTTTAATTAGAAACATGAAAATTACTGATTCATACAGACAACTATAGTTTAAGTGGTTTCGTTCACCATCCAATAAATCATAAAAAAAACCCCACAGTTGGCATAAATAGTTTACTAGGAATCATTCATGGGAATAATGTGTTCGCACTATAAGCTGCTTAAAATATGTTTTTATTTTACCAGAGGTAGAATTTGCATATAAATTAGAGAATGGCATTTTAAGTTGACAGTCATTTATGCAGAATACCACCCACATGCAAATACATATATGGGCGTATGTGTATACTTTGAGTTTATAGGTTTTTGCAGTGTTGTGGATATAGATTCATACCCAGCCCTAGCCTATCAGTTTTTAAAATGCGTGTCCTCTTTTAAAGTCCTTTCAGAAATGCTGTGGGTGTTCTAATGCATATCCACAACCATATCTTTTATTTGTTGGGCAGTATCAACTTGTAAAAAAGGAAAATGTTTATTTCTTGTATGTGTATGTCTGGAAAAGGAGTTGCTGTTTCATTTGCTCATTCATTCCCTCTTTCCTCTCTCTTCCATTCATTCTCCCCTAACTTTTGCATGTACCTGTCAATGCTGCTGCCCTGAAACCGCTCCCACTCAGAGCGGCTGGAGTGAAGCAGGGTGGCTGTCAGAGGCCATTCCTGAGTCAGCAGCATGTCTGTTGCCTGAATCTTGCGACAGTCACTCATCCAGTTTTTCCTTCCCCAGGGGACAGGCATCCTCCTCATCAGCAAGGAGGAATGACCCTTCTGGCTGGCATGCTCAAAATCCCGAATCTCCCCACATTGGTGTGTGAGTTCAAATCCCCCCTCCTGGAGGCAGGGCTGGGACTCTAGCTAATGACTCCAAGATACAGAGGGTCAGCGCACTGGTGAGCTCGAGTACTGAGGCATTGTGCGAGCCGAGTTGTACATTTTTCCCATTACTGCAGACTCCTCTTCTTCTCCTCTTCCCTCCCCAAACCCTTTATTGTAGATCAACATTATGTACAAATGAACCAGGCATAGCCACAGACATTATAAGCTATTTTCCTTTTCTTTATCTTTATTAGAAAGTTACTGGTCATGGCTGAAGGAGGGTGTGTTATTTTTTGTTTGTTTATTGTTGTTTGGTTGAAAGGAAGCACACAATGAATGGACATTTACATTCTGTCAGTGTTAAATTCACATTTTAGGCCCATCGGCTATAGATAAAAATGAATTTGAAAAATATTACATAGAAGAAACAGTGTATGCATAAATGTTTAATTTGGAATGCTATAGTGGTCATTGTTTTAAACTTTTGAATGTGAATGTATTAGGTTGAAACTCATGCTAACTGCCTGACATGATTTCTGGGAATTAATGGGTATAAGATTAATTTTCATGAAGCCGCTTTAGGTGAGATAAATTTTGAGCTTCACTTCTACATGTTTTGGTTTGCTTTTTGTAAGTTCTAGAGGATTGCCAAAGTTGGAAGATGCTAATCAGTTATTTTTAGTGGCCCACAATATTTTAGATTTTAATGGAAAGTCACTAGGATCAGTTTCATGGTAATCCAGGTAGTTGGTCTAGGTAATCAGATCAGGAGTTTTAAAAACAGTAATTAGTACTTTGCATTTACCAGGCAGAATTCCTGAACAGGTTAGTTAGGGTAATAGTGGAATTCATGGACATATGCTCATTGGTTTGCTTTGCGTTGCCTCTTTTTTTGGGGGAGGTGAGGCAGGACACTTACTAGGTTTCTGTACTTCCTAGATGTGATTAGACACAATAGTCAACATCTGTAAGGACAGAAACATGCTGCTTGCTTGTACACACGGCAAAATTCTAATAGTTCTGTGCAGTCTGGTAAATCCTGTCTGCTTTATGCAGTGTGGCCCGAAACAGTTATGTGGTGAGGGAATGCTGGCTGCTGGCCAGCCATTGACTATGAAATCCTGGGTACCTGAGAGCTTATCAGTTCTTTTGCTTTGTAAAAGAAAAAAGTGATGAAAATGTTGGTAAACTGCCATGAAGGTTTAAGGCTCCTGGAACAAGGAGCCGTGTAATCAGATTGGAAAATGGAGCTTGAGATTCTCTGCATGGAGAGCAGCCGTCTGTGGACCCTGTGAGCCGCTGTGCAAGTGCCCGAGCTGACCACTTTGTTAGCAAATCAGCTTGTTTGCTGCAGCAGCAGGGTGGAAAAGACCAGAGCTTGTGATGGTATGTAACGGAGGGAGAGCTCTTGCATGGCACAATCTAATCAGCTTGCAATTAGCTCAGGCTCTACAGTCACCTTCTTAATTTTCTTTTTTCCTCCCTCTTTGTGTTAATACTGTGCACTTTAAACAATTAAGGAAGGGAAGTAATCCTTCAAGCAAATCAAAACCATCCTTTAATTTTATCACCCTGCTGAAAAAGTATCAGGTGGTCCACTGGTCCTCATCAGATGTTGGAAATTCTCCGGCTCACTGTAGCATAGAGAGGGGCTTTAACCAACTGATTTTTAGGATAATCTTTCAAATATCTTGGCAAGGGGGAGAAGAAAATGGTACATCATTTAAACTAGAATCAGAGTTAAAACTGATGTGAAGGGGGATTACAAATGCCTTTTGGTTTACATGCAGTAGTAAATGTCTTTTGGTTTATATACAGTAGTGCCTCTGTTTTATATTTTTAATAACCAGAGGCAGGCTGTGTGTGTGTGTGTGTCTGTGTGTGTGTGTGTGTGGTGTGTGTGTGAAAGAGAGACATCTGTGTGTATATATCTCATATATAAAATCCTTTATGCTGCTGTTTATTTAGGCATTTCTTTACAGCACCTTTCTGAAGACTCTGATGACATAGCCACTTGTATTGATAATTCCACTACTTCACCTTTACCGAACTTGATTCACTGAGGTTTAAAAGAACAAGGCTATCATTGCTGATCATATATGCTACTTGTTAATCCCTTAAAATAAAATTCAGATCCTGTGGGAGAGAGGTGAGAAGAACAAAACAGAGATTTGCAAAATTGGTGTAACAGTTTTATATTTTACTGAATTTAAGGACAGTGACTTCTGTAATATGACTTAAATAAGATGCCTATTTACATAAACAAAATAAACAAATCTTCTAATAAATATTACTTAAGCTACTTTTCCTCATCCTCAAAGCTTTTGCTAAAATATTATTCATGTGACTGAATCTCTGACCAGATATGTTTATTAGGTGTTTGTCTGTCATGAGGTAAAAATGGGCACTATTTCACCAACGTTTACTTTAGAAAGCACTACAAGAAATGATTACTCTAATAGCTTTTGCTTTTAATGGTTATCAAATAATCAATTAGAGTATTTTAAATAATTCTGCTGCATAATAGTCCATTTCTTTTGGAAGTTGTTTGTGTTAATAAAAATAAAAATTGCTATAATGTGATTGATGTTTGATTACATTAACATTGTATTTGAATTCTCTCCATGTTGGCAACATGAAAATTTATTTGCCTTTATTAAATGGAAAAATATTACTGTTTTATTTTGCCTTAAAAAAAACCTCACGACATATACCAAGCATTTGAACTCAGCGGTTTTTATTTTAACAAACAATTCAAAAAGTTTCGGTGTTCGTGTATTAATGTTGCCTGTAAAATAGCACTTGTTATTTTTCTATATGTATTTGATTATATGTCTTACATTTTGTATTTGGAAGAATGAATTCAGTTTGATAGAAAATGAGAGTAATTGATATAAAGTGCATTTAAAATTAAGTAAGCTTTTAAGTTTGCCTCAGGGTTTTGCTGGTGTTTCTGCAGTGTGTCCTTTTTTTGTTTTTTAACTTTTTTGTTTCTAATTAAAAAATAGATTAAAAGAAACATACATCACCTACACACATCTCATGCTGCAAAGATTCACTTTATATTCTTTTAGAGGACAAACTCCATTAGATATGCACTTACTGTACATTGGATTGTAAATCTTACAATTTAATGGTAATTCAGTGAGCAGTTATTGCTTCAGTGGCCTTTTTTCTTTCTTTTTTGTCCCATCTCACTTGTGAAATAGGGTTACCCTTTACAAGTGTCACATCCATAGATTCATCTTTTGTACTTTGTAGTTGTTCCTGGTGCATCATTCTTATGTTTAAAAAAAGGCAAAGCAATGGAGGAACCATGTGGCGGGTGGTAGGTGGGGAGTGTGTGTACGTGTGTGTTCAGAGGGTGGGGGCTGTGGAATGACAGCTTTCATGCTTATTCCAGAGAGCTAGGGAGGGGCAGGGGGAGATATCCAGAAAGATACAGGACTCTAGCAACAGAATAACCAGGAGCGTTAGCATCAGTCTAACAGATTAATATCTTTTTCTAAATATGCATTTCTCTAACCTCATTCTTAATCTAACGTTCAGTTTTCCATAACAGATTGCATTCTGCACTTGAATTCCTGGAAGCAGAAATCGTATCTGATTGGTACAAGTCTCTTTGCCTTGCTTACACTGTTAATATTCTTATCCTTTTTGGACACTGAAATACTTTTTTTTTTGTAGAAACAATATACACATTCATAAAGAAATTATAAAGGGATTCTCCTTTTGAAGATAATGAGTTCTCTTCAGGAACTGCAGGTTACATGGCGCACAAATGAGCTCTAAGTGGGGGGATTTAAAGTCCTGCTACAGCATTTAATTTCTTGAGGAAAGGAGTTCAGTTCAAGGTTAGCCTGTTATTGTGGCACTGGCAACTACTTCTCGCGTCCCTGTTCTTCTGCCAGCAGTACTGCACAAAAGGCAGTCATTTTTATTTAATACGTAGGGAGGTATTAATCACTGCAGTATTTTCTTGCAAAAATTTATCTTATCATATTCATTGTTTCACTACCCATGACAATAATAGGTGTTTAATTACTCAATAAGAGCCATTTATAGATTCCATTTTTCCTGTATGCTGGACAAATGGTATTGATTTTGTACTTTGATGCAACATGAAACTGTATTAAACACAATTAGAATTCCAAGGCTGGTAAAATGTACATTTGTTATGGTAACTGGACTTGCTTTGAGAAGCTGCAAGCGTCTTCTAATACAGGGAATGCCTTTGGAGTAAAAAGGAGATTTGATTTTATTGCAGCTCTGTGGTTAAAAATGAATGCTGTTTTTCTTATGTTGTGTGTCTGTGTGTGTGTGAGTGCATGTGTGCATGTAGATTTTAGTTTTAGTGAAGTAATAAAGAGTTTATATTAATTGAAAAGATTTTAAATGAATGGTTCTTTGTAGTCAGACAAGCTATTGTGTACAGGTGAACACTGACTCTGTGTAATCTTGTAATTGTGTCTCTTTAGCTAATGCCATAGGTCTTTATTTTACCAACAAGTAAGTTATTACCTGGAGTGAGGGGTAGGAACTCTACTAGATAAAGTAGCACCTTCATCTCATGCTGCATTCTAGTTTACCTCCTTCTAAGGTGATGAGGAAGACCTCCAAATCCCTATTGTGTCATAAGTTAAACATTGGGTTTTGTTAAAATTGGCACTAAATAAAAACCTTTCATTTAGCTGGCACTATTATGTCATATCAGGCAGCACAAAGTCTTGCACAGAACTGAACTCAATTCTGTCTTCCAGCAGTGCAAGTCTGCCTGCATTTTGCTTTACTTTGCTTTTTGCAAACACATTTCCACCTGCCATTTGGCCCATCCAAAACTATAATTTGAGAAGACTCTCTTGTTGGCCAATGCATTAATTGCCTATGATTTTCAGCTTCTTATAGATTTATTTGCTGTGGAGGAAGGGCATTTAGCCTAACCAAAATAAAAGGCCAAAATGAACCAAGGACAGACTAGCAGTTGCCTAATCTTCATAATTTCCACTAAAGTGTAGCTTGTATCCTTGCTAAATCTTACTTTGTATTTTTTTCTAAGGATCATAGACCTCCAGGCTGAAATTTCTCAGTTTTAGAGAGTGAATGGATGACTACCCTTATCCCTAAATAAAGGAAATAGCTCATTGACGCAATTCCTTTCTGCTTCAGGAGGGTATTTTATTTGCTGGAACACTAATGATCAGTACTAGAACACTAATTGATAGCACTACTTTGACATAGAATTTTTAACATTTGTGTAGAAGGCACAAAACTTCAGGGGAGATTTTATAAATATTTGCCATTTGCTTCACAGTACAGAAACAACCTCAGTCAATTGTTTATTAGTTTTAATTGAACATTGCTTATTCAATTAATATTTGTATTATTATTTTCCTTATGGGTTGTCATATGATAGGATATGTTAACATTTGTAAGGCAATGAGAAAATAAATAACAGTTTACATCTGGCTAGTGTATTCCTTTTTATCCTAGAGCTTTCAAGAGTGAGAGTAAAAATAAATTGATTGACCTGCCCATTTTAAAACACCATTCCATTTTTTTCTCATAAATATGAAAAGAAAACCCAACTTTCATTCCCAAAGTGTGTGTTTTATGTTTATTTTACCTTGTTATAGGGGCTGGGCAGATACTGGCAAGAAGGGGCTTCCCGGGTAATGGAATCTGAGGACTGCAAAGTCCTGTTCAGATAGATCCTTGAACACATAGTAAATCGCTTCTTGAGTGGGATGGGGAATGCTGTAGTTTATAAGGTAGGATTACCTTTCAAAGGAGAAGAAAAAAAGTCTAGATATTTCCAAACCTTTGGTCTTTCTCCAGCATACTAAAACTAAGTTCTGCTTGATTATCTGGCCTGGGCTGTAGGTTGCTGATTTCATTTGTGATCTCTCCAGATGAACTCTTTTGTACTTTATATTTCAGCTTAGACAAATCATTTATTTACTGAATAATGTGCATGTAGGTTCAATTAAGTGAAAGATGATCCCATGTAATTAGCTAGTTGTAAAGTGGATTACATAAAAAATTGGCATGGAGGCTGTTCTATAGCTAAATATTACTTTTTAGAAGGCTTTCACCTCAAAAAGAGTGTCTGGATTGCCCAAGGAGTGTCTGGGTTTAAATTTGGGCTGCACAACTCCTTACTGCAACGTCATGTATTCCTTCTCTGTGTTTGCCAAGGGCAAAGTTATGTGATGCACGTGGAAACTTGGCTTTCTAAGGAAGCCATCTGAGTCCTCATTATGGCATCAGAGTGTATGAAGACTTACACTCTGGCATGCATAAAGACACCCATTGCTGTATTTACGGTACCTTAGACTCTTCAGGAAGAATCTATTTTGAGAACTTAACTTTTGTCATCTTATCTCACAGAAACTTTCTATATCGTTGTGAACAATGAACAATAGTCTATATGCAACCATTACTTCTTAAGCATTAATATCATATGTAACTTCTGAATTCCTTTAACTTCCTTACTTGGGGTAGTATAGTATTTTGTTTGTGGAAGCAATTCTAGACTCCTGTGTCTACCTTGTTTTTCTTTTTCTGCCCTTACAGATTTTACCTTTCCTCCCTCCAAACCTCAGCACTGTCCACTCCTGCCCCCATCTAGCAGGATTCTCCTAACCTCACTTTTAGCTGTTTGAATAAAAATCGATAAGACTATTATAAGCATTTGAAACTTTTTAAAAGACAGAAACAATATTTTAATTACTACTGACATGCCAGTTGGAAGCCCATATCCTCTTTTATGACGGTTCAGTTTAGAAACTACATTGCTTCATTTCAGTAACTTTATTACCATTTGGCTCAGAGATTGCTATTTCGCCTTGGCCACAGATTTCATCAGTTGCCCGGTTCACCTTTGTCCACACTATACTTGTGAAATGACCTCCTCCGTTAGTGCTTGTCAATAGTAAATTGCTATATTCTGCGCCTAGAAACACACCAAAGGACTACAACATTTTATTGAATGACTGAGTTTGTACTTAATTTTTAAAAATTAAAATTTAATTGGAACAGTTTTAATTACCATTTAATACTAGTTTAATTAAGGCACTGGTTAGGGTCAGCTATCACAGACATCATTCTTATTGATAGTAGGAACAATAAACACGGCATAGTGTGCAGGTGTCTATGTAACAAGTATGTTTTCTTTGATGTTTTCCCCCTTTAATTTTCTAACTATTCTATCAAAATAACAATATGTGAGGTGGCCAAGATTCAGTTATCCTGATGACATCAAATTAATTTTTTTTTGAGAATTCCCAATGACTAAATTATCTTTTCACAGAAACTTCTTTTAAAATGTTGAGAAATTTGTGCTATTGTAACATAAAGACAAATAGGATTTGATATCACAATGTGGCTTAAAAATAGTTATGTAAACAATCTTAAATATAAATTTTTATTTGAAACAAATGACTGAAATAGTATATTTGGAAGTATTTAGAAATTTCTGGTTATATCAAGACCAGTAATATCTCTGTTAAATATGCATTTTTCCTAACTACATATATTTTTATTTATTATAAGATTTACAGGAAAAGAAAAAATGCCCACTCTTCACCTCTTTTCACAGATAGTTTCACTTTTTTATCTCCTTAACAAAGCCATTTCCATAAATAGATCACTGCCAAGTTGCTTGAAAATTAGGGTAAAATAAAAGGCCTGTATTCTTGGAAATCTCATTTTAATGAAATTTACGATAATGATTAAATACTGTTGATATTTTTCAAATGTCGCTTGATATGCACTTATATAACTTTGTATAATTTCACAAAGATTATTTTACTTTACTAAAAACACTTAAATTCCAAATTCCGTCTCTTCTGCATTTTTAATCTTCTTTGTTTCTGTTTTGTCACTACACTCTTTGAAATAACCTGATATCAGGCGGAGTTTACCTACTAGAGAATAAAATGAGGATCATACTATTGAGGAGTGTTTTTTGTTTTTT
Source organism: Pongo abelii (assembly GCF_028885655.2). NCBI lineage: Eukaryota > Metazoa > Chordata > Mammalia > Primates > Hominidae > Pongo > Pongo abelii. The sequence goes on along the minus strand of NC_071996.2, from coordinate 66,226,967 downwards.
GTTTTTTTTTTGAGACAGAGTCTCATTCTGTCGCCAGGGTGGAGTGCAGTGGCACGATCTTGGCTCACTGCAACCTCCACCTGCTGGGTTCAAACGATTCTCGTGCCTCAGCCTCCTGAGTAGCTGGGATTACAGGCACATGCCACCACACCCTGCTAATTTTTTTGTATTTTTGGTAGAGACGGGGTTTCACCATGTTGGCCAGAGGAGTGTTGTTTTGGCAGATAAACATGGTAAGCTTGGTTGTTTTCTTCCTGAATGTTTTGAAATAAAAGAGGATTGAAATTTTATTCCTCAATAGAAATTAAGAATAATTGTATATCTCTTGTACGATTTTATTGATGTTAGGCAATGAAGACAGAAAAGAAATATTAAGTTTTTCTCCTTCCAGGTGTAACTGATGCTGCAATGGCCATGCCATTCAGGAATATGAAAGTTTTCATCAGTTTGTTTATACCTTTGGTCATATTGGTATAATTTTTTTGTTTGTTTTAAATGAGATTATTGCTCTAGAAAAGAAAAACTTAATAAAACCTTGTGTTTGAAAATAAAATTTTGTCAGAATTTCAGCCAACAAGATTTCCTGTGTGATGCATAACTAATATTTCAGTGTTGCTGTTCCTCAAAGATTGGGTTTTAGGTTGCATGCAGCTCAGGACAGAATTATATCAAATCAAAAGCATATGCAGTCTATGCGTGATTTGTTTGGATGATATGCAAAGATATGAATTGTGTATTTTAATCAGTATACTTTAGGTTCATTTTACAAAAAGAAAAATCAGCTCAGTCTAAATCTGAAATAAATACAGACATTTACAGGCACCTGTTTGAATCATCATGATTAGGTTTATTTTATGATATATTAATATTATTAAAATTCCCAGTAAGAGGAAGTCACATTTAATATACAGTATTTGAGTGGATTGTATGTGCTTATTAATAGTGTCACAGTTTAAGTAAAACTATTAAGCCACCATCTTTACATACTTGGTTTTACCTTTTTGGATGTCTTGGGCAAAGGTTCAAGGTATTTCTTTTCAGGTAAATAATTTGTAACTGCTGTTAATTAAAATATAGTTCTCTAAAATAGAACCCATTTAGAAATAATAATAGTTGGAAATCAACAACATGGAAAACTAGATGATTTGTGGGTTCAGATTTGCTGATAGATAAGTTAAACATTAGAGCCATAAAGTGTAAATTTGCTTAGCATTTAACAAGCTTTAGAAGAGCATTAAAAGTAACATATATGTAATATGCAATACGAATAGAGCTTCACAGAGCCCCAGAGGAAGCTGAAAATGTAGTTCAGGACGCTTCAGGCTGTCTGAGATGTTGAGATTACGTTCCACGAAGACCAAAATAAGGTTTCAACAAGGTTTTCTTGCAACATGTAAGTTTTCCACATGAAGAGAAATGGACATATATTAAAATTTCCAGCAGCTTAAAAATGCAGCCATTTGTAAGTGATTAAAATGGACATTGTTTTTAGTTTTTCTGTAGTAGTTGGCATTCCTTAACTGTTTTTTATATTAAACCAGTTATGTTAAAAAACAAACATGTATAGAGTGTGCCCATCTTGTCACTATGTTAATAGAAAATCATTCAAAAGTTAAGGGAAAGAAAAGTAAAACCATTATAATAAAAGATTTTGAGAGCTGCTTGAGAGTTGTGGGGAGCAATCTTGCATCACATCTACTAGGATTGTCAAAAAAAAAGACAAAAAATAAACTATATAAAATAGAGTTTATATAGTACTCTTTTCTTTAGATGTTTTTTAGAAGTCTCACATGTTGTCAACTTATGTATTTTTTATATAAAGTGACCCGTAACTAAAATTTTAAGAATTTAGTTCTGCCATTATCTTGAAATTAAGGAGGTAAAAACACAGCCTCTCTGGGTCTCAGTGTTTTTCATCTTAAAATGGATGACTTCCATCCAAAGATTTCTAAATTCTCTTTCAGCTCCAAAACACTATGAGAAACTATGGAACTATGAAGTTCCATTTGAAAATTTTTAAGAACATGGAACCTGATTGTGCTACTCAGTTTTTCTGGTGGGTATCAGCTGTGCAACGAAGAGTGTTGAACAGTATGTTATTTCTTACCCTCTAGGAGAGTGGTCCCCACACTGTGGGCTGCAGACCTCTGAGGAATTTTGGACTTGTTGCAAAAGTTTCTCAAATTCACATGTGTATTAAACACATGTTTCTTTACACATATGTACTATAGATGTTTTTGATGTATGTGGTGTCTCTTGTGATTAGAATAAAAACATACATCCATTTAGAAGTGTTGTAAAGTTGTCACAGAATTCACCATAATTCTTAAGTCATTATGTCACCAATGGATGAGAAAAGTAAAATCAATATCTTAAATCTGTGAGGATATTTTAATGCTAAAATAGGATGGACCTCTTGTGTACTCACTGGAGGTACATTAGTTGCATATAATGTGAACTATTAAGCATTGCCTTGGAAGATGTGCCATTAATATTTTTCCAGGAGATTTGGAATATCTTATTCCATTTGAACACTTAGTTGAGGTTATGGCTCCATTTCCTGTCAGAGTATTTGAAATATCCCATTAGCTTACTGTTAGTAGTTGTCTTAGGAACTTCTTACTAAAGGTGAATAGTAACTGCTATTTGTTGAGCATTTACTAAGCACTGTGTGTGTGTGAGTGTGTGTGTGAGAGAGAGAGAGAGAGAAAGAGAGAGAGAGAGAGTCTGTGGGTTATTTCCATTTTACAGATTGGAATATTAAGGCAAAAAGATACTAAGTATTTTGTCCAATACCTCATAGCCATTGACAGAGATGGGAATAAAAATTGGCCTATGTAACATCACCAAAGCCCACGCAGTGCCTGTGGGAAAAATGAATTTCAGATTTGGCTTAATGTCACACACACAGCCCACAAGGAAATGCCTGACAATTACGCTCCATGTTCTGAAACTGACGTGTCATCATCGCCACAGACTTGCCACTTTATGCCTCAGTTTACCCAACTTCAAAGTAGAGAAACATTTCATCATTTAATTTTACTTGCTAGGATAATGTATGAATTAGTTAATGCTTATAAAGAAGTGATTTGATGAGGGGAAAGCTCTATCTAAATGCTAAGTATTATTTATTATTCATGTAAGCATATTACTGTACCCTTCAATCACCTTTTTTGGATGTTTCAAATGGGCAATTACTGTCTCTTTGTGTAAAGCTTTAAAAATTTTTAATTTAAATTAAAAGTTAATCTAATTTAGGAAAACTCTGCCAGCTGGAAAGGAACACAGACTTTTTTCTTCCCCTTTTCCAAACAAAACAGCAATTCAGAGTAGACTCTCTTTTAATATAGTAATGTGGATAGGCTTTCCTGGGCTAGCGGTATTAGGAATGAGGGCTAATTAGTAATGGCTGTTTTGCAATGCTAGTAATCTATGTGTTAGGATTAGTGCTGATAATATATCTGATTAGGTGGAATTAACTGATATTTAGAAGGATGGAGATTCTTTTGTTTATGAAATCTCCATTTTGGGGTTACGTTGTGTAGCTGGAGTGGCTGAGTCCTTGAAATCAAGTTAACATGGCTTTACCATAACACAGTGCCCGTATATGAGTAGAGTCGGGAAGCAATGAGGGTCATTTGAGCTCAAGAAGACCTTTACTTCTTAAGGCCTCGCTAAGGAGCCCTACAAATAGTGAAAATCAGAGTTCAAAGGTCAGAAATGTCAAGTATGCTTTAAAAGGGGAAGACGTATTTACCTGAGCTCTTCAGTTAACATCCAGCAGCCCTTGATGGGAAAATTCTTTCTATATAGCACTTTCCATCACATGCCTGTTGACTCAAAAGTAACTGGTTTTCATTTTAAAATAGAAAATGAAAAATGTATCATTGAAAGAAATCACTGTTTTAATTCCTCTCCCCTACAAATTTGCATGTTCAAACTTCCTTTTAAAGTAACCGTTTTTAAATGTTCCCTAGCACTTAAATTTTCAGGAAGTATGCTTAGAAATCACATTATTCAGTTGCACAGTTTCAGTTGCCCAGCAGTATCATTAAATCCTCTGGAGTGATTCCAGTCCCATAAAAATTAGGGACCCCTTTACATTGTTTCCATATTCAAATGGAAATCTTTTTGCAAGTTAGTAATTAAAGTATTTAACCTCTCTCTCCCTCCATTTATTAGAAAACTCTTTTTTCTTTATTTTTTCAATTACGAAAAAACTGCTAAAGCCAATCAAGCATTTATTTTGATAAACTGCTTGTAACAGTCTCAGCTAAATTCTGCAAATACCAAAAAAAAAAAAAAAGCTAAATAATCACCCTGAGCAGATTTTGCGGAGACCTTGCTCAACCTGTTCAGGGATAATTATGCCGAGCTTTTAGTATGGGGCAAAGGAAAACATAAAATTAAGGCATGAAAGAAAGTCTACCTATTTTGAGAAAATACTGGGATAATTGGTACTCTTTTTATTACCATTTTATTATAGAAGGATATTGTCTTGTCATGAAATATAGGTTTACAGCAATGAAATAGTACTATTCGGGGTTGAAAGAATTTCTGTGTTAGATGGATTGATTTAAAATGTAATAAAAATAGCAAATTGCTAAATAGTGAATCGCTAAATAGTCAAGTTAGAGTTCATTATTTAAATGACTCCTTTTTCTTTTCTTTTTAATCATACGATGTTCATAATTGCTTTGTTTCTGACAAGTACATTACAGGGACTTTTTTCTTCTTTTTTCTCTTTTCTTTCAGAGTAGCCTTTGGTTTGGAGCTACAACCATAACTTTCTTTGAGAAATGGAAACATCAGGAATGGTACCACTACACGCAAGGTGCTAGGAGTAGAAAGCAATAGACAGATTCACAATGTTATAAATGGTGGTGATATGAAATGTGACCCTGATAATGGTTATGTGGTGCTTTGGAAATTTACCTCTCTTACAGACTTTGTCCTTTTGTATGTGAAGGTGACACTGAACAGTGTGTCTCAACAGAATGATGTGTAATCTGTAGTTCTTTATATCTTATCAGGGGCAGATCCTGGTTTTGTGGAGCCTGAAGCTTGCACAACATGGGGGCCGTGTTTTAATGAGAACAATAGTACAAAATTAAAAATGCAAAACTAGGTACAGGTATTGGAAGGGGCCAGTATTTAGTGAGGTTCCCTGAATTGGAAGGGGCCAGTATTTAGTGAGGATCAGCTTCATTACGCTTCATGGTAGATCTGTCTCTGCTGATTACATATGTGAAAACTGAGGATGGGTATTTGAAAGCTTCATTTGGACCAGGCTTATTCAATTTGTGTTGGTAGATATTCATGGCTGGGAGGACAGCACTGGTTCTATTTTTAGAAATTTTAACAAGTGCTACTTTCCCAGCACTGATGGTACAAATCACAGAGCTGGGGGCGAGGTTGCAAAATCTGGATGACTCAGTTTCCAAAATTACAGTTTTTATACTTATATTGATAGTACTTACACCAGAAGGTGCTAGCTCTTTGATTAAATACTGAATGGTGCGGAAATCAGATTCAACTGTCATGTTAAAGTTAAAGTCATGAAGGGAAGAGAAACCAGAGCTGACTAGACTAGTAAGAAATCTTAATAAAAATGGGGACATTTGTAACAAGAATTAAGCAGGGAAATGCTGAATAGTGTTCAGCTACTCTAGTGAGAAGCAAAAAGCACCAATAAAGCAGATATTCTTTGTCTGGATGCCTTGCGTCCTCAATGAGTCAGTCCCAAAGGGGCCTCCCCTCATGCCACTGTATACTCTGCTGGGAGCTTTGTCGGCTAAAGCTTCTAATATCTACAATGGCTTCTCTTGCAGCACTTTGGTTTCCAGGGAACCATCCGCAGGTTATACTGATTTGTCAGTATCTTTACACTCAGCCTCTGGTTGCACCAGGCATTCATCTTTGGTAGTTGCAGTGTGTGTTTGGGCCCTCCTGTGTCCAGATTATGCCTTGAATCAGCACATATTTATTGACTAACTGTAGGGTACACAACTATGGTAAAGATGATAATATGTAATCTTACCTTTGGGTGGCTGCTTGCAATTTATAAAATACTTTTATATCCATTACTTTCCTTGCTTCTCACAATTCCAAGAGGTAAGCAGACTCAGTCCTGTAATTCACATATTACAGAAGACAAAACTGAGATTAAGGAAATTGCTCCAGGTCAAACAATTAAGAAGTTGCAGAGGACTTGAGCCCTGAGCTACTGACTCAATAGATTTTTTTTTTTTAACCATTACATGGACCTTGCAATTTATTAGGGAGATAAGAAATGCAAATTTTTTTCCCTTAAATGCATGTGTATCTTTATATAGAGATATATTTCCTTAGTAATTGTACTATAAGAAAGCATCAGGAAAGTGTCTAAATAAAGCACCCAGTGAAGAGTTGTATATCTAGTGTGTTCCAGAAATATGAATTGATTAGACTTGATATATGTCTATTAAGCACTTGGAGAGTACAGGGCACTGTTTTAGAGCCCTTGTTAATTGATGATCATGACTGTGTGTTGTTTTGGGACCTGGGCCCTGTTTCAGTGAGAGGATAGAGCTATCAGAGGAAAAGCTATCAGTAGTTTTAGACACTAGACTTCTCTCTGCTTTCACAAAATGCCATCCCAGATTCAGAGGCATTTCTTATCCTCAAATGGAACATCTTCACATACCACAGTGTTCCATTTCCCTCTTCCAATTGCCTCCATTGCTTGTAACCTTGACTGAACTCTCTCCCCTTTTTGCGTTCTCTATAAATCTGCTAGTCACCACTCCCACAGCATAGCCTATTTATGACATTGCTTCAACCTAGTCTCTGAATTCTGGATTTCATCTTCTCTCATCCAGGCTGATGTGCTCCGAAACTAGAGCTTCCGGACCCTTCTGAGTTCTCACTGTCGCCATTCTGCGACAAATCCTGCTTCTTGTTATCCTATGAAACTATATTTCAGAGCCCTGCCCCAGCGTCCCCTTCCTTCTTTCTCTTCTTCAAGTGAAACTGCTCAAAGACCTCATTATTCACATGCTTCCACATCTGTACCCTTAACAGCATTCCAAATGATTTGAACAGCCTCACTCTTTTGTCAGTTACGTAGGAAAGTCTGCCTTCCTTATGTCACTGTGATGAAATTATTTTCTCAATTTATTCTGTTTCAAAAAGAACAAAAAAGATTCCTCCAGCGTTATAACTAAACACAATGTCAATAGTTTACTAGGTGCATGACTGGTGCAAAATGCGAACACAAGGCATGATGGCTTTTCTGTATTTTAGAATCTGTTTCAGGAGGGGTTCTTCTTCTCCTTCCTTGTCCTCCTCCTTCTTCTTTCCTTTCCAATTTTCTGTATCTCTTCTTCCAATCATAATTTCATACAGTCAGTCATAGGGTAACACAAAAATAACATGTTCCTAAGTGTAGGTAAACTCACCTCACAAGCTTGGAAATGCAGTATAAATAAACCAAACTTTAAGTAGATATCAGAGCATGGTTACATTACAAATGGTTCATTCAATTTATAAACTATATTTTCATTCAGTCTCCTGAATGTCCCTCTAGTATACTAAAGTTATCTGATTTACCAAAAAAATTTATGTGCAGCTATTTGGCAATAGCTCTTCTATTCAAAAATTCACTACAGATTCTATTAAGATTTCTTTCTTAAGCTAATATAAAACTTTAATTGAATCTTAAGTTTCTCCCTGAATAGGAACTTTTTAAACCACTGTTCTCAGGGAAACTGTACCATTAGAAAGTAACAGTGAATTTTTGCTTCATTATTTTTTAACATTTTTTTGGAAAGATGTTTTAAATGTAAAACAAGGTAAGAAAGTACATTCATGTGAACATGTAGACTCCAGTACACTTGGAATGCTCTACATTTGAAAAGATACTAACCTAAAATTGTAATATTTTATATGGCTTGACAATTTTTAATGTTGACCTAACATACTTCCAGAGGGTAATTAGGTAGTTGAACATGTAAATCGTTGACATGTCACTTTTTAAGAAAAATCAGTATAAAATGGCAGTTTTGCTTTTTGTGGTTTTTGAAAGCTACCATGGTTTTTTAAAAATTATCTTAATTTTATAAAACCAAAAACATCTGATAAAGCCATTTCTTCATACCTGCCTTTCTCTGTTCTAACAACTAAAAACTTCTTTCTTGATTTGGGCTTCGTGAAATTTATGCTCACAAAGCTCTTAGATTTAGAAAGTTCCTATTGCATAGCTATTGTTGGGTTCTGTGTAGAGTGTGCTTTCCCTCATTTATTCCTGTAGGGTTCCTTGTGGTAAGTTTAGGCACATTCCTTTCTAGAGGCAAGGGGAGGGTTTTCCCCTCCCCAGGGTGCCAGTGAAACTCTCCATTACTTTGTCAACATGAGACTGCCTTGCCTAGAGAGACAAAAACCAACCAAATTTCTTTTCCATGTATTTTGTTTCTTCTCTGTTAAAACAAGAAAACTTTATTTTCAAGCCTCCCTTTTAAGAAACGTCTTTCTTACTGATGGGAACTTAAAAATTCTGAAATGATTTTCATGACATATTACTGGCAGGCTCTGGTGTGAAAATTCTGCATGTTTCAAAAGTTCCTCGGCAAGCGATTGAAAGGTAGAATACAGGATCCCACAGAAGGAATAGTTTGCATTGTGCTTAATTTTCCTGACCAGTCTACAAAAGTTCTGTTTGCTTATTTATCTGAATTGTGGCATTAAGTGACTTTACCATCTTTCATTAATTAGGTGTATTCAGAGATTCAAATTAACAATTAGCAAGCAGGGAAGGTGGTGTTCTACTCTGTAGCTCTGGTGACAGGGCGGGAGACTTCCACTCCCATCATCCTTGTTGTGTGGGGTGGGGGGAACCTTGGAAATAAGACCTGCATTGTCTCAGCTTCAGGGCCTCCCTGTCTTGGGGCTGGCGTTCTAAAAGCATAGCACTGGGAGAGTGGGAGTGGCGCCAGGGATGGGGAAGGAGGAGGAGGGAGCAAAGGGGCAGGTAATGACCACAGGCCATCTAGGTCTTCTATCTTTCTTCTTTCCCTAGTTTGCTATCCTCTCGCAATTCCATTTTCTTTCAATAATTTATTGAAAGTGTTCAGGATGGGCTGTTAGAGAACCTCCCAGGGAAGATGAGGAGAGGCAGAGAATAACATTAATTCTAACCAAAACCCGTATATGTTGGAGGAATGAACAGATCCCTTTTATAGAACTTGAAAATGAGCCTCCAGGAGGTTAAATAAGCTGCTTACAGTTTCACAGCTAGAAAGAGGAGAGGCAGAATTCAAAAGCACATCTTTCTCATTCCAAAGCTCATGCTCTCTGAGGCATACTCCATGGCGGTGGTGCACAGTGAGCAGGAAGGGAGTGCCGTTTTCCATCTATCTCCCTTTTTCTTTATCTCTTCTCAAGAAGATGATAGGGAAATATAAGTGACAATGAAGATAGAGAGATTGGACGGAGGGATAAGGAAAAATACCTGTAATAACAACAATAAGCACATATGATTGCTCAGTGCAATTTTATGTGCTTTACCTATGGTATATAGTATATGTTGTTATAGTATACAACCTCAAGGTATAACTCTTATTATCTCTATTTTATACACGAGAAAACCAGGCTCAGAGAAAATTACTTGCATATGGTCCCATGACTAACTGGTGTGTTGTGGAACTACCCTCTAGACCCAAAGCTGCGGGATTTCAAAGGCTCTTGACCTCCTAGTGCCTCTCCCTTTCTTTCTGTCTCTGCCAACCTGGACTTGAAGAAAGTTGGGCTGCAGAAAGCAGGGATGAGGTATAGTGTTCAAGAGGAGTGTTTGGGTGTTTACGTTTTAGGAAGGAGGCAGCACACCTTCCTTCACCCTCATTTAATACATTTCACATCCTGACTTGCCTCTGAGAGGACCACTGTGGTGTGACTCTGGGTTGGGGGAGATGGACACATAAGTAATCATGACGCAGAGGCTGGGTGTGGTGGCTCATGCCTGCAATTCCAGCACTTCGGGAGGCCAAGGCGGATGAATCACTTGAGGCCAAGAGTTCAATACCAGCCTGGCCAACTTGGCGAAACCCTGTCTCTACTAAAAACACAAAAATTAGCTGGGTGTGGTGGGGCATGCTTGTAATCCCAGCTACCCTAGTAAAAGGAGCTACTTGGGAGGCTGGGGCAGGTGAATCGCTTGAACCCGGGAGGCAGAAGTTGCAGTGAGTCAAAATCCTGCCCCTGTACTCCAGCCTGTACAATAGTGAGAACCTGTCTCAAAAAAAAAAAAAAAAAGAAAAAAGAAAAGAAAAGAAAAAAATTATGACACAATGTGCTTAGTGCTGTGTCAGGGAAAGCATAGGCCTTTAATAAGTGCTTAAATTCTGTTAATCCTCCGTATCTATATCCTAGTCTCCAAAACGGGGATCATGGCTGGGCGCTGTGGCTCATACCTGGAATATTAGCACTTTAGGGAACCAAGGTGTGGGGATCGCTTGAGCCCAGGAGTTCAAGACCAGCCTGGGTAACATAGTGACACCTTGTCTCTTAAAAAAAAAAAAAAAAAAAAAAATTAGCCAGACACGGTGGTGTGCAAATGTAGTCCCAGCTACTTGGGAGGCTGAGATGGGAAGATTGATGTAGCCAGGGAGGTTGAGGCTGCAGTGAGCTGAGACTGGACCACAGGACTCCAGCCTGGGCAACAGAGCTAGACTTTTTCTTAAAAAAAAAAAAACAAAAAAACAATAAAACAAAATGAGGATCATAACACCATCTCACAGGATTATAAGAAGGAATAAGTGACACAGTGTATGTGAACTTTCCTGGCACTCTCTAAAAATTAATGTTGAATCTCCACAAAGTGCTCTGAGAATATGAAAGAGGAGGCAAATACCTCCTGGATACTTGCAGCAATATTTCATCCAAGAAAGTGACATTAAAGTTGGGCCTTAAGTGATAAGTAAACGATTGTGAGGTGGGAAAACAGGTAGAATAGGGTGCTAATTTATAAGCCATTTACTTTTTTTCTAGTCTGTTTCATGGGGTACCAGGAAACACTCAGGGGTTCAGAAGCACCTCACCAGATTTACTCCTAGTTTTGTTGAAATATATGATTGTGGTATACCACCTAACATCTGCTCTTACTAAGAATTTTTTCCTACCTGGGAAACTACTGTTAACAGTCTTCTTCTTTTTAGATCACTGTTTCTTTTAGTGTCTTTATTCAGCTTCTTCATCCAAAAACACTGTTTTTTTGTTTTGTTTTGTTTTTTTGAGATGGAGTCTTGCTCTGTTGCCCATCCTGGAGTGCAGTGGCATGATCTTGGCTCACTGCAACCTCCACTTCCCAGGTTCAAGAGATTCTCTTGCCTTAACCTCCCAAGTAGCTAGGATTATAGGCACGTGCCACTATGCCCGGCTAATTTTTATATATTTAGTAGAGACCCTGGAGTTTCACCATATTGGCCAGGCTGGTCTCGAACTCCTGACCTCAAGTGATCCACCCGCCTTGGCCTCCCAAAGTGGTGGAATTACAGGCGTGAGCCAATGTGCCTGGCCATGCTACTTTTTAAGATTCCAAGATGTGCTAAGCATTTTGCTAGGTGGGAAAATGTCTTTGTCTTTGAGGAACTTATAGTCTGTTGGGTAGACAACAGACTTGTGAACAAGTAAAGCACAGTATGATCTACTAAGTGCTATAATTACTGGGAATATACATCTTAGTTTGCCCAGGATGGTCACAGTTCATACCTGTTGTTCTAACGTAATTACTAATAGTCTTTCATTTTCAGATGTGTGCTGATTTGGACAACAAATTTTATGGTTACATGAGTTCAAATGTATGTGTGTGTGTGTGTGTGTGTGTGTGTGTGTGTAAGGTATTTTGCATGTTGATTGAAGAAATGACAAGCTCTAAGGAATCAAGGATGATTTTCTTAGGAAAGGTGATATTTGAGCAGAGGCATGATGCCGAGGGCATTACTAATAAGAGAAGGTGGCGAGAGGAAGGGAGGAAGTGCATTTTACATGAGCTACAGTTGCAGATGTGCATTAGGTAGTCAAGAGACAATAACAAATCACAAGTTCCATGTGCCTGAACATTGCTGGGTGGGGGATTAAGTAGTGGGAAAATTTTGTAGGCGAGTAGGGAAGAATGAAATCAGAATTTAATGATTTAGGAGCAAATGAAAGTTGAGGAAGTTGAGATGTCAAATATAGACACCTTCTAAGGAATTTAAGGAAAAGAGTGACTGTGGTGATAGTTTGAGATGAAGAAAGATAAAGTTTGGACATTCTGAAAATTGACAGTTAATGTCAGAAGAGAGGGAGACACCAAGCTCAAAACAGCAAGAGATACGTGAGAGAATGAGATCTCAAAGGAAGGGGGAGAAGTGCAGTCTGGGGCCTGGGAGAAAGGGCTAGCCTATGAAATAGGCCAGAACAGCTGGGTGTGGTGACGAACACCTGTCGTCCTAGCTACTCAGGAGGCCGAGGCAGGAGGATTGCTTGGGCCCAAAAGTTTAAGTCCAACTTAAGCAACATAGCGAGATCCCCATCTCTAACACAATTTTTAGAAAGGAAAAGAAGGACTATAAGATGATGGAGGTAGAGAATTTACAGGGTAGGATTGGGGGAGTATCTAAACTGACATTTTCTTTATTTGGTGAAGTAGTAAAATGATTGAGCACAGCCATTAAAGGACATGGCCAATATTTTTGCTCTTAATGTAGATAATGGCTATATGATCTTGGCCAAATGACTTTACTTTCCTGGACCTCAGTTTCTTCATCTATAAAGTAAGAGACTGGATTGACACTTTCTATGTTTTCATCCAGTTCTAAGATCTGGTTCTGTGTTTTACTAAAAATGTCATGAGAAGGCAGTTCCCTGCATCCCTCACACCCTCCTTCTTGCTTGCCCCATCCTGTAAAAGAGAGGATTCCATTGCCAAGTAAGTTAGGGTTATGGTTAATTGGGTTTCTTTACAATAGGACCTCTCGGAGCCCCTAGAATGCTAATAGGTATTATGAATATTGAAGAGGAGATTATAGTACACAACATTTCCCAAACTGATTTAACTGTATAATCCAGTGTTCCATAGAGCATACCATGAGAAACATTGATTTAAGCATTTATTTTCCCTTGTCATTTGTAAAAAATTCTATCCCAAGTTGGTGGGGGCAAAACGAACATTTTGAATGGCTGTTGTCTCTGATGAGCATGCATCTTTGCTTGGAATATGATGTAGTTCCTTCCACTATCTGAATAAAAAGCTCCACCAAACCTAGACATACAGAATATTGATAGAAATAAAACAAGCAGCCCCGTCTAGGCATGAGATGGTGGCAGAGAGCTGCTGGATGCTCCAGCTCTTCCCTTGAACAAGCTGAAAAGAGAGAGAGACTTGTTTACAGCTCTCAAAAAAAAGGCCGAGAAGTACAGGTCCTGTGTTACCTGTATTATTTCTAAAGTTCCAGAACAGCTAAGGAAAGGAAATACAGAGCAAAGTGGCTCAGTTTGTTTGATGTGGTATTTAATCATTCTGGTTTGTAATACCATCTAACGCATATGTTTCGTATCACCTCAGATATATTCCAATGTGATATTTAATATATTTAGAAAAGAAAAAAAATCCCACTGGCAATAATGAGTTTCTCCCAGTTATAAAGTAATATGTTTTATTTTTACTAGTATTCCCTAGCATGTATGTGTTCTTTTTCAGTTCTCTTTTCTAACCCGAATGATTATTTTGTGTGTTTGTGTGTGAATGTGTGTGTGTGTGTGTGTGTGTGTTATCTGTAGGTTTCTTTATTGATGTAACTACTCTAATTTTGGTTCCTTTAAATTGTGATCATCATGAGGGAAAAGGAGTCCTTCCCTGATAATTCACATTTTGTAATGCTTTGTAAAGTGAACATATAATTTCAACAGATATGCTTTTTTGCTGATTCACTCATGAGTCTTTATATTTTGCAAAGCCCTATGCTAGGCACTGGAGAAAGTGAGAGAATGGGACCCAGTCTCTGTCCTTTTTCTTGTCTTAATCCTTCTCACTCTTGCAGTTCCTCCTCAGGATCCAACCCCTTGCTCCTCACTCCTCTGGTCTTTTTAGCTATCCCTTACTCCACTGAATACACACACACACACACACACACACACACACACACACACACACATCCCACTCTTGACTAGATAAAGGGCCTATGCCAGTTGTGGAATCTGCTTAGAGGTTGAGGCAAAAGTCAAGGGGATTTGCTTTCACTTGGAAATTAGAGGTGTGGTTTCAGGTGGTTGGTGACCAGTTCACATAGCTCTGGTTCACTCTGCCCTGCTGCCTGGAGTTGCCTTCAGTTTCCTTAGGTGAAAATGGGTCATGGGAAGATGCTGAAGTTGCAGTTAAAGGAAGTACCAAGTCGCTTGCCTGACTCTTTTTAGAACTGCAGTTCTTTTAGGGACCACCTATTGCATCAAGGTTGAGCAGAATGTTGCACACATAAGTGACTTCTTTTACTTTTTCTTCACAGATTCTTAAATTGTGTTTGCCTTCTTGTCTCCCTCACTCTCTGTAGTGCAGAGGTCGTAGGTTTCATTTGATTACATTTTCGTTCTCTGTTAAACTAGGCTGAGTCACCTTGCTCCACACAGCTATTTAGAATTTGCTCCTTTGTTTTTTTCTTTTTAACATCTCCACTGTTAAAAGTTAATGCTTTCTCCTTTTATTTTCACTGACTGAATGTCAGAGGACTTAACATTAATAGAAGTCTGTCTCCTCTATTAGTTTTCATGAATAGACATTCAAACCCTTTCAGGAATCATAATCTTCAGTAGAAAGAAATCTATAATAGATTGACAACTTTTTAAACATCTTTTCCTAGTACTCTCATAGCTTTCAATTTGGACTGTTTCATTTAATTGAAGAAACATTATTAGCATCTTTGCCATGCATAAAAATAGATTATGTTTGAAGCATATGAAATGTTTCTAGCTCCTTAGAAGAAAATACATTGATATCATATTGTTATATATTGTTGAGCTTGTTTTTAACACCTTACTTAGGAGCCTAGCTATAAAATAATTTTACCTGTGAAAGGGACCAACACCTCCTACTGGTACTTCCAGTTAATCTCCTGGTTGCTTCTAGGAAGACTGGCCCTATGCCTGCTTCTTACTGAATCATGTTCCTGTGTATAATGTTTTATCCAAATAAATGACAATACAAAATCCTTTTACTTAAACAAGGTTAGGACTATAAAATATTTCAATTCATATTTTAATTTTAATAATTTTGTTCATAGCTTTCAGTAATAATGCAAAATGGAACATTTTATTTTTGTGAAGCTTATCATTGTTTGCTAAGACAGTAATGTTAGAAAAATAATCTTTTCCCTAGGCATAACAAAACAAATGTTTAAGATAGATTTGATTGAGCATTTAAAATTTTTAAAGATGAGCTTGCTTCTCGGTCTTCACTTCTTGGAGAGAATCCTTGGAAAGAAACTTAAAAAGATTTTGATTTGTCTTTTCTTTGGACAGAACATTTTGTTCCTTATTCTAATTGCAAATTCCTCTGGCCCTGGTTATAGTACATATTTTCCTCTTTATTCCACAACTTCCACTCTGCTTTCTGTTTGTTTTTAATGCTCAGAAGGGTTAATTTTTGCCTCAATTCCTGAAAAGAGAAAGTTGATTGCCACTAATCCATTTTAATGTAGGTAACATGAAATATTTGTTAACCAAATTAAATCTGGCTGAATTGAAGTGCATAACCACTCATGGAAGGATGCCACTCCCTGACTTACTGGTGTTAGTTTCTCTTGGATTAATTAACATGTTGTAATATAGTCTAGGCATACTAAAAGTCACTGTTTAAAATAGGTCACATCAAGTAGCAGAGTATGAAAATGTCCATCCTTATAAACCAGGGATGGCAAACTCAGGTGCCTCCTGGAACTAGATTGGTTAAAAATGAGTGAAGGAGGATGGGTAGCAAGATTGTTCCTCATTTGTCACCATGAAGCATCAGCAGATTGTCGACTTGTGAAAATAAAGGCAGAGGGTTGCCAGATTTTCTTTTCTTTATTTTCTTTTCTAGATATAGCAGATACCCCATTTTAATGTAATTGTATCAATTTTTTAAATTAGGCAACTAATCAAAGATTTTACAAACAGTGTGCAGTCTGTGTTTTGTACATAGGCTGTCAGTTTGTGACCTCTAGAAACCCCATCAATTTGAAAGATAAATTTAGTCTTATATTAAAAACAAAGTGCACAGCATTCTTAATTCTGTGATCAGCGGCCAACGGTTCATTTCCTTTGGGAAAAAGTTTATTTTTGAGTCCCATGATCCTCCCTCTAAGCAAAAGACTGAAAGACAAATAGGTTGATAATTTACCCAACAGCATATTGAAAAATGTTAAGTCGGAAGTCAGTTCCTCATACTGCCTGGTAAAATCTGCAGTCTTAGTGTGGACTAAATCTATAGTTTAACAAATTTTTTATAGTTTAAAAAATCATGATAAGGCCTATTAGGTAAGAATGCCCACCACCCCAACACACACACACAAATTCCAATGACTTTAAAATTACAAAATTACGTTTTTGGTATATCTCTATCTTAGCAACACTGTATTCTTTTCCATCTCTTTAAAATGTGCCACAATTAAATACACATAAAATAATCTTTTATATATTTATATATACTTGAGCCACCCTTCAACTTTTACTTCTCTAGATTACATAATTCAGACTTCTTTAATATTTACATATATCCTGTTTTATATATTTTTAAATGTGTTCTGTACTGTTGCCTAGACTGGACTGGCATTGTTAATAATCATACTAAATGCCAATGCATTATATAACTGCTTTATTACATCTTATATATTGTGTGTATTTATCTAGATTAGATTGCTTTTTACAAATGGTTCTATCCCAAAACAGCATTAGTTTTTTGGTTCTCACCCAGCTCTACGGCTTTTTGACACATTTGTTCCTGCTGCTGGAGATTGCTGGTCCATTGTATTATTTCTCCATAAATGTATAAATGTATCCCTGTACTTTATTTGATTTTTAAATTTATATTCAAGATATAACCTATTGTTTTGAACTACAATTATGTCCATTCCTGAGTTATCCACACCAGCTATCCCTGGTGTCATGTCCTCTTTGAAATTAAGTATCATGTGTTTTTCTTTATTGAAGGCAGTTAGCTCAAGTGTTTAAGAAATACTGGCCTCATCCTTGGGGAACACTGTAGTAGGCTTCCTTGACATTGAATCATTGGTAACTGTTCTTTCATAGGCCCAATTTGAGCATCTGATTTATGTTGTATGTATCTTAACAATTGAGGGGTACTGACATAACTGGAAGAAAAGTGCACATATTTTAATGTTGGCATCACCCAAACCGAGGACATCTTTAGCTGCTAGATTGAAATTGTTTATAATTTTGGACTTACTTTATGGTACCAAGTACAAGTATTCTAGTTACACTTGTGGTTTTAGAAAGTATTTCCGGCTCATTTGGAGTCTCAAATGCAAAATATAACCCTGTAGCTATTATGTGGGTTTGCGACACTCCCATGGGGACCTTGGTCTCATAAACCAGCGAATGGATTATATAATGCTGCATAAATGCCGTATTTTTCATCTGACACACATAATCTTGATCCTATATTTTTATGTTGCCTAACTGCTTCAGAATACCACTTTTGAAGCAACCCATCAAAATGGAAATTGCTTCTAAAACATGTAGCAATAAATATTGGTCAAGGCTCTGTGTAATTCAGATTGACTCAATACTTGAACACTACTCAATTGAAATTCTCTACTGTTTTTAAATAAAAGGTTGATAATTTCCATTTTATGGTATTTTTTGATCCCTTTCTTTGTTAGGCATATATTTACTTTGTTAAAATTAAAATTTTATTTTCTGATTGTCTATGGCATGCCTGATAATCAAGCATTTCAGTAGGTATAGATAAAATATTGAGAACTTATATTGAAAGTTAAACTACCTATGGATCAAGATATATATGTGATATAGATCAACAAATATATGTGGTACCTATGAAACTAGTCATGAAGAGATGAGCATCACTTTAAAACTTGCAGTATAGAGCTCTGTGTCTATCATGTTATCTGAAAGACTTGATGCCAGACCTATGATTTTGCTCCAGCCTCTCATAATCTCACTCTCTCTCTCTCTCTGTGTCTGTGTGTGTGTGTGTGTGTGTGTGTGTGTGTGTGTTCATTTTTGTTTTTGAGATAAGGTCTCAATCCATCATCCAGGCTGGAGTGCAGTGGTACAATCATGGCTCACTGCAGCCTCAACCTCCTAGGCTTAAGTGTTGCACCCACCTCAACCTACCAACTAGCTAGGACTACAGGTGTGCACCACCACACCTACTAATTTTGTATTTTTTCAAGAGATAGGGTTTTGAACTGGCTGGTCTTGAACTCCTGGGCTCAAGGGCTCTCCTGGCTTTGGCTTTGCAAAGTGGTGGGATTACAGGCATGAGCCACTGCACCCGGCCTCATTGTTGTATATTATCTGATGTGCTATTTGCTTTACAAATAATTGTTAGACTCTGCTTGTCCTTTACCAAAAACATGACCAAAAACTATCTGATATTTACTATCCGATTTTGTTGAATAAAAGAGGTATCCAGAGTTGTTAACTTTGGCTTTAGGTTCTCCCTCCTGTGACCAACTTTGAATTATCTGGGCTGGGTAGTCCACAAACAATGCGTTCATGTTGTCTCCCTCTTACTCACAAGCCTTCTGTAGCTCCCAACATTCACTGCATGAAGTTTAAACTCCTCTTCTAAAACTATGATAACCTGATCTCATCTTCCATCTAAACAGCGATTTCTTTTTAACTTTCCCATAGATATACTGTACACACATTTCTCGATTTTTGCCTTTGTCTATTCATTCCAGTCTTTGTCATTTTCTAGTGCCAATATTAAGGATCATCTTAGGATCTTACATGTAACTGTTTTAGACTGCTGATCTCCTTCACTTCTAATCTTTTCCACCACTTTATCTGTAACATTCAATGTAGCTCTCAATTAGATTATGTCTTCATTTTATTTGGTATTTTATAATGTGATTGTCAGACCTAGGACCATGTCTTCAATTCCTGAGTTCCCACATTCTGAGCACACAATAGGTCTCATTGGATACTCATTTCACTGGTGATGGATCTCCTGGCTCTTTTACATGGAGTATCTTTTATAAGCAGGCATGGGCATAAAGACATTAGTTTTAAAATGCTCCACTTCAGTAAAGAGTGAATGCCATATATATACATGTATCTTCTTTGTGAGGTGAATTGTGTGCTTTGGTATTTTCTGGCAAATTTTGTTAATGGAGATTAGTAAAATAAATCCTTAGAGATTTACTGAACATTTATTTTGTAACATATAGTTGACATGTAATACAGTTTTTACTGAGAGTTAATACCTCACTTTGTAAAGCATCTGTATACTAACTCCTGACTTAACTGTCAGGGATGATGCCTTTTTGTGGTCCTTTGTTTAGGAATGTTGGTCTTTGTGACCCAAGATATGTGAGGACATTCATCCTTGATTTAACTTTGTATGTAATTATTCATTTTTATTTCTACTTTGAAAGGCAGGAATTTTACTAAAAACAGATTATGAAAAATGAATTAGCATTAGGATAAAAAATATGTACTTTAAAATTTAAGTTTGCATTGTTAGTTGCAATGCAAAACATCTTGTTCCCTAGGTAAACGTGTACTTAATCAAATGGCAAGTAGAATAAAATGTAAACTAATTGCCTTTGTGACTAAATTCTCTATTCTTGACTCTCTTCCTCAAGAGTAATTCTTTCATGTGAAGTCAGTTGACCAGTCTCAGTTACCTCATTTTGGAGTGAAGTCTAGCACTCTGAAAAGGGAAAGATAAATTATTCTTTGGGGAGCAATGCAGTTTACTAAGCTGTGTATGAGGCCTGAGGTCAGGTGACCCGACTCTGTGCAAATTGTCAAAGGCAAGTGTCAATTGACAGTGTGTTCTGCTCTCTAAACTAGCACTCAAAGCCTAGTGGTTGAGCTTTCAGTTACCATTTCTTCTCCACTGCTCTGGAGAAAGGTTTTGTTTGTCTTGCTGACTACTGCTAGTACCCGTTTAAAAAGTTTAGACACAACTCCTTCAATATTATTATCTAGGAGAATCTAGGGTGGGCTTGGAGGGAACAGGAGAAGAAGTTAGTGATCCCCTGACACAGTTTTATGGCTTTGAATACCATTGTTTCTTTTCTCCTCTAACTCTTCCAAATGCCTCTGAGAATCATGATTTAAACTTTATCATTTTGATAATACCAAAAGAGATGTCTCTGGAAGCATGTAGCTGTGTGTGTATGTGTGTGTGTGTGTGTGTGTGTACACAATCTCACACATACATCATAATATAAAATGTGTTAGTAGTAAGTAATGACTGATTATTTTAAATAATAACACTCTTTACAAATACAATTGTCTTCTGCCCTTCAAAGCATACTTGGCCTCCTGCTTGGAAAGTGCTTTCTGTCTAATGGCACTTTCTTCTGATCATCTTTAATTTTGGCAACACCTATCACTTAAAAAAGAATATATATGTGTGTGTGTGTGTATATATACATACACACACACATACATACATACATACATACATACATATATACATAACATACATACACACAGGTATATGATTTGGGAAAATAGCTAAATGTCACTGGGAGCCAGGCCTAGTAAATGAGACTGTTAGAATTGATTCAATAAAATTGATAATATTTGGTCTCAAAACCAAGTTGTAAGTATAAAATAAAACAAGTGTGCTTCTGTGTTCCTAACTAGGAATATATGTGTAATGTGATTATATAAGGCAGTTTCGCCCACACTTCTCACTGCTTTACAGTTCCCAACTCTGCTTTATATAGCAATGAAACTTCAGGTATGTTGTTGCACTGCTCATCAAAGTACCACTTTTAGAAGATTGTGCTTGAAGAGTTTTTAAATAGCACTAGAAAGACTCTGCCATGCCACAGAAAAGCTTTTCCCCACATTAAGTATACATTTAATCAACATTATGGCAATTATAGCTCTACTAGAAGTCCTTCACCCTCTGTTTTGTGGCAAGAACTTTGTCTAGGATAAAACTGTCATGAGTAGAGGTAATTTAAAATTCATCCTCCTTTTATTTATGTCAGAATATGACAGGGTGGGGTGATGGATACCCATCTTTTTCTAATTGA
The DNA here is from genome assembly GCF_028885655.2 of Pongo abelii. Taxonomy (NCBI): domain Eukaryota; kingdom Metazoa; phylum Chordata; class Mammalia; order Primates; family Hominidae; genus Pongo; species Pongo abelii. Next base: position 66,205,716 of record NC_071996.2, on the reverse strand, counting down.
AGCAATCTATTCTAAACTTCAACGATAACTTGTTAGAATTCTCATTATTTAAAAAGATGTTCTGACACCATTTCTCAGTCATTGCTTTTGTACTATTTCAATAATCTCCTTGGATATACTGATTGAGAAGCTGTTATGAGGCTTAATGCCAAATTGACGAAGTCCAAATTTGATGACTGTCCCAAATAGTTTTGTGCCCTTGATAGATTTTACATGTGTTTTTTTTCTATAAATCTGCTTTAAAAAAATTTATTATTGTCTTCAGATGTTTTCATGATATGTTCACTTAGTAGTTTATGCCACATGTCTTTAATGCAGTTCTAGAAACCCATTGCTGAGAAAGTGAAGTTGTCTTTCAATATCCATAACGAAAGCCAGTTTACTGGCGAGCACACCTGGATTTGGCTTCCTACTTATTCCTCCAGTAGCGTTGTATTACATGTCTTAGGAAAAACTATTTGATGAGCTTAGATTTACAAATAAAAGTATTCTTCCACTTACTTCAGATAACGATACTGCAAGATCATTAATATTGACCTAGAAGAAGTCCGGCTCAGCCTTCTGATTGATGAGCTGTGGTGGCTGTGAATGCTAACATAACCTTAATCTAAAATCATGAGCCCCTACCAAGGGAGGTAGTAGTTCCTCTGAATGCTACACAGATCATGTCCCTTTTGAAGTCATGGTTTTTGTCTTGGAGTGCCTATGCCCTAAGAGAAACACGGCCAAACATGTATTCATCTAGAAGATGTCAGAAAAAGTGATTGATCTGAAAAACTTCTGCTGAGAGATTATTAAAGTAACTTGGAAAGTTGTTTTGGAAATAGGAAGAAAGACCTCAAGGAAGATATTTTCACAGTTTTTCTTTATCTGAAGAGCTGTTGCCAACTCATCACAAAAGGGTAGAACAAGGAGTACAGATTAATTGGAAAAATATTTCTGATTCTGAATTCAAAGTCTAATTGTAAAAAAGAAGATAGCAATGAGAGAGTATAGTCCCATACCTAGCTAAGTAAATGAAACTGTTAGGTGTTTATGGAATAGGAAATATGACTCTTATAGTCATCATGGACCCAACCTTAAAGAAAGTTACAGTTCACTGGGTGCGGTGGCTCACGCCTGTAATCCCAGCACTTTGGGAGGCTGAAGCAGGTGAATCACGAGGTCAGTAGCTTGAGACCAGCCTGGCCAACATGGTAAAACCTTGTCTCTACTAAAAAAAAAAAAAAAAAAAAAAAAAAAAAAAAAAAAAAAAAAAAAATAGCCAGGCATGGTGGCTCTCGCCTTAATCCCAGCTACTCGGGAGGCTGAGGCAGGAGAATTGCTTGAACCTGGGAGGCAGAGGTTGCAGTGAGCCGAGATCGCGCCAGTGCACTCCAGCATGGGCAACAAGAGCAAGATTCCATCTCAGAAAGAAGAAGAAGAAAAAAAAAGGAAACTGACAGTTCAATAATGAAAATAAGCATTTTCATAGCTCTAATAAAAGTAGAAAAGAATGTTTTTACTAGATTTTACTGATAAAGCTCTGTGGTTCATAGAGGAGAAAGTGATCACTTTGAGTGGATAAACATCTACCTCTCCCTCTGAAAGCCTAAAGTGGGGACACGTACCTGAAAACTAGATTGTGTGCTTGAAAGAGAATATAGAGAACCAAGCTAGGGAAGAAAACACCTGAGACCTAATGGGTTAAATTCTATCCTTGGGACTTGGACGTGTTACCTAACTTCTGGGTCTCCATTTCCTCATCCAGGAATACAAAATTAGACTATCTGTTATGATCAAATAATAGAACTATTGTTAGAATCCAGCTTGATAATATTTGTAGAGGATTTTAAAAATGCAAAAAGGCTATGCAAATATTAGGGACTGCTGTGACTTAAAATTTCATCTAGCTTGCTTTTGCTATGTTTAGGCAGAGTAAATGCTGAACTTCTCTTGACTTTTTGTAGTACCTTTATAGAGACTAAATAGTATTTCAAGATAGGAATGCCTGAATAATATACTGTTTACAAGTCTCTGAAGTGTGTGTGTGTGTGTGTGTTTAAAGATAATTTTTGGACAAACATCATAATGATCCTGTAATAATGATCTATGATAAAGGAAAACTCTTGAAGTATAGCATTTACACATATACTTAAAAACACACCTTTCTCATTAGTGGAGATTTTATCATTGATTTTCAACATTGGAAAAACACAGAGATTGTTTTCTTTGCAAATCCCATAGAGATATGTTGACAGGATGATACAGGAAAAATCATATTATATATAACTTTACAGTAACATGATTGGTGTTTAATATTAAGCAGAGTATGAAAAAAACAACCTTAATAAAAAATTAGCTAGACCATAAAAGCATCAGAAGATAGTTCATTAAAACATGTTCTCTAGGCCTGCCATTACTCCCTGCCCTTCTATTTCAGTGGTTCTCAACCTTGGCTGCACATTGGAATTACCTGGGGAGCTTTAAAAATCTCAATGCCCAGGCTGCACCCCTAACCAATTAATTCAGAGTCTCCAGGGGGTGAGAACCAGTTATCAGTATTTTTTAAAGCTCCCCAGGCAATTCCAATGTGCACCTAGTTTGAGATCTACTTCCCATATCTATCTGTAGTACCATATTGGATTTACAAACTGGAATGCTATTTTTGACTCCTTCTTTGTCTCCTTTCTCTCTATTTAATCTTACCAAGTTCTGCAGATTCTCCTTCTGCTGTATTGGTTTGACCCTTCCTATCCCCAGTAATGCTAGCCTAGCCCAGGCCTTTATAGCTTAATATCTAGTTTTCTTCTTCCAGTCCCTCTTAAATGGTGTTACCAGACACTTTCGAACAACAGTCTTTGAAACAACAATTTTGTCATTTCACTTAAGAACCTATACTGTTTTAGCATCCTAAAATTCAGGATTTTTGTAATCAAACTCTATTTACAAAACTAATCTTCTGATATCTTATATTTCCTATTGCAACACTTTACGAGTAGAAGAGAATTGAGGATTCAGGAAGATGAATTGTTTTACAAACTATTTCACTTGTAATCCTGCGGGCTTTGAGGCATGGGCTGGGGAGGAAAAAAAGGAGAAGGATGTTCAACAAAAGGCATACTTAGGCTATCTTTTCCTCCAACCCATATGTCTCCCTTTAGCCAGAGCAGATCCAGTCTGGTTCCTTAATATATTTGGGTTGTGCTTAAGATTTTATTAGAACAGAAAAGAGTTTCACTGCTAAAAGGAAAAAAGAAGAAGAAGAAGAAACTTTGAAAACCCCTGGTGGCGAATCCTCTTATTTCACAAGGGAGGAAACTAAGGCTCAAAGAGGTTAAGTGACTCATCCAAAGTCATATAGCTAAAATGTGCCCTTTGTTCCTGCTAGCATAGTCTCTTCACTTTCTCTGAAAAGTAAGAAGAAATGTCATGCTAGCACTTGACACAAGGCCCTATACGTACAGGTGTTCAGCAAATATTTATTGAATGAACACTTGAATGAATGCTATTTCATATTTCTGTTTCTGTTCACATTGTTACTGTAACAAGAATGCCTTTTTAAAAAATTCTCACTTTCACCTATAAAAGCAACCATTCAATGCAGGTCTCATCCTACTTCTGCCTCAAAGTCTCTCCTTCTAAGCCATGACTGTAAAAGTAACTTATTTGATTATATTTAAGCCATTTTAAACTGTCCTGTTCTGTAATTATTTTCTGGATGTGTCTTTTCTCCATAACAAGATTGCATGTCTGTTCCTTGAAGTGCATGACTTTTGCCACGTACTCCTCCTTTTATATCTCCTCCAGCATAGACAAAGCTTAATAAATACTTGTTGTGTTGGATTACTGGATTGCCTGCGGCTATAGCCTGCTATTTTATGCTCCTGCTAATAGTAATTAAAACTCACTAGAATCAAATATCATATCCCAAAATATGAAGTTGAATTTGTACTCAGTTTATGAAATGCTCTTTTCTTAGAGAATGAAACAAATGGGATTTTTATATCCTCAAATTCCTTTCCCGTTAAAATAAACTCACATTATTTTCATTTTAACCTGTTTTTTTTTTCTTTTTTGTTTTTTTAACGAAAGATTGCAACAGGAAAAGAAAGTAGATTAAATAATTTGGTGTCTGCCAGAAGTTTTGTCCTGAGGTCTCTGAGTATTTGCAGTCTTGGTCTCTTAGCACACCAGCCCCTGAAAGCAAGGCCAAACTGCAACTTCATGGGACATACACTTGGGATATGTCCAATCCAGTGTGAGCCAACTCACACTTGCCTTCCTTATTTAAAGCCACATTTCCTGGCTGGACTAGTGAGAATTGTCTTTTGAAGAAAAAAGAGTGTTTCTGGATTGTTTTCAGGCCCTTTTGTTCACAGCAGTCATTCTAGCATTCTCCACAGAGTTCTTCATAAACCAGTAGGAAAAGTGATTCCATCGTTTTCCCTGGAAAAGTATTCAAATGCGTGATGTGTCCCTTGGAAACTTACTTTGATGAACTTCCCAGTGAATGTCCACACTCTTTCTTAAAGTTTTACACATACACAGACACAAAGATATTTGAAAACATATTTGCCCTTCATTGTGCTTCAAAATCATGCCAGGCGTACAGTCATTATGTGTTCCTTTGCCTTGTAGGTATTTCTGTCTTAAGGAGTCACTTTTATCTTTTTAAGAGATGGGGTCTCATTATGCTGCCCAGGCTGATCTTGAACATCTGGACTCAAGGGATCCTTCTGCTTCAGCCTCTCATAGTGCTGGGATTATAATTATGAGTCACTGTTCATGGCCACCAGGAGTCATATTTTTAAAAAGGATAAATATATATACAATATTGTCAAAAGTAGAGAGAAAAGTTGTGGTATCATTTGGAACCTATTTCTTCCTCTGTAAAGGGGCTACATGAACTCCAAGGACCATTCCAGCCTATACATTAAGCAAGCAGTTTAATGAAGCATTTAAAATCCTTAGTATTATTTGCTTTAGTATAGGATTCTTTCCATTCATTCACTCACATTCAGGTATTTGTTCATTCAACAACTATTTATTGACCCCTCCTCAGAAAAGCAATAAAACACTTAAGAAAATAGCCCTAGATTTCGACTTGTATTTGAATTCTAAAATTTAATTGATATGTGAACATGGGCAAGTTACTTAACTTCTTTGCATTTCAATTTTGTAATCCGTGAAGTGATCGTAATAACAGCACTATTGCTTAAGGTCATTGTGAGGAATATATAATTCCTGTTAGTACCTTAGCATAGTCTCTGGCACATGCCATATGTTCAAGTAATATGTTACTATTATAGCTTACTCTCTGCTAGGCAGGCTGATAAGGATACCAGAACTAATAAGGCATTTTTTTTTTTCTTTCTGTTAGGGAACTCAGAGTCTAATGAAAGGGGAACATATATGTAGGTATAATTTTGCTATATAACAAGTACTATAATAGAGTTATATACAGTGGACTCCGGGAGCCCCAAAGAGGCTGCATGTAGCTCTGGGGAGGGGGAAGATGGGGGGGAAGCACAGAGAGGTGATGGTTTATCTGAATTCTGAAGAATATGTAGGTAGCTGCCAAATTATAGGATGGAAGGTAAAAAGAAGAATGAGCAAGCAGCATGAACAAAAGGATGGAAGCACTAATTCTAGAAGAGCAAATCAATTCACAGGCTTGCAGGTGAGGGGGTGATGGCAGATGAGATGGGGCTTGTCGTGGTGTCAGCCTGATCCCTTGGCTGTTCTCCCATGACTTGCTAACCTACTGCTACAGAGAATTGAGGCTGTCCCAGAAAAGGAGTCCAGAGGTAGTTGGCTGTAGTGAGGAAGTAAGATCTTGTGCTTGGTTTGCGGTACCACAAGAAGATGTATACCATGATAGCAAGAATCATAAAAGGGGATGTATTCCAGAAGAAGGTAGAAGAGAAATCGTCTGGAAAGACTGGGTAGAGGACAAAAGGAGCCAGATGATATGTTATGTTAAAGGAGACTCTGAAGGCTTAATTTTGGAGATAAACTGTTAATTTTAATATGTACACCCAATACTGTCTTTGTATGCCTACATAGTCCCTGTTGTGTCTAAAAGGTCAGACCATTTTAGAAAAATGTTCTTGGAACTTTAGGGACTAGTTCCCTTTGAGTAAACATGCTTTAGATGAAATGAAGAGGCAGTGCATAGTGCAGTCATTCCACACTTTATGTCCTAGACTTATGATACCTAGATTCTAGAATTGACTCTTCTGCTAACAAACTTCATGACATTTGGTAAGTATTGAGTTTCATATTTCTCACTTATCAAAGAAAGTGCACGTACCAGACAATGTGGAAGTTGATTCCAGTTCTTAAGTTCTACTATTCACAGTTTGTAATATAACAGTTGATTTTTTTAAGATAAGTTAGAACTTTCACTAGATGTAGAAACTGAAACAGATTATAGAGGACAATTAGCATATTTTTAAAGACATGGAGCCATTTTAAGAAGAGTGGGGAAATAGTATCTTAAATCATGTGCAATGAAAGCAAGGAACCAAGGAAAATTGAACCTTTAAACCTCCCTGCTTCTCATATAAACATTCAATAACAAAGAAATGTTGGCTTAAGAAATCCAACTATTATAAAAAGAAGATGGAAAGTTTGACCATGATTAGGAAGGCAATGCTTGACTAAAGCTGGTATACTTTAAAAAGTAGGATCCACAGTTGGCTCAAATAGTGTGCTTTTTTTTTTTTTGAGATGGAGTCTTGTAGTGTCGCCCAGGCTAGAGTGCAGTGGCACGATCTCTGCTCACTGCAAGCTCTGCCTCCCAGGTTCACACCATTCTCCTGCCTCAGCCTCCCAAGTAACTGGGAATACAGGCACCTGCCACCATGCCCGGCTAATTTTTTGTATTTCTTTAGTAGAGACGGGGTTTCACCATGTTAGCCAGGATGGTCTTGATCTCCTGACCTCGTGATCTGCCCGCCTCGGCCTCCCAAAGTGCTGGGATTACAGGTGTGAGCCACCACACCCAGCCTCAAATAGTGTGCATTCTAAGATTCATTATAACTCCCAGACTTTAAGAGCCAGTAACTGATTTGTAGATCCAACAAGGATCAGAGATACTTAATATTTATAATGATCAACTTCAATGTATAAGAATGCGGTAACACAATTATTCAATTGCCATTGCACTGGTATAGAGTAACTCAAATTACTAAGTAGCCAAATACTAGTTTTTGAAGAATAAATTATTCCAGATAAATTTAATTTTCATTAATGATGAAATCATAGACCACTTATTGTATGTGTGTGTGGGTGGGGTAGTAGGAGGAAAGCAAAAGGTATCTCAAATCTCACATGATTTCTTCAATGAACTGGACATAAAACTGAGGTTGTATTATTGTTGGGTTGATTCTTACTAGGGAATGGCTAACACCTCATAGGTAGTTACTCATGAGTTACTTGCATCTAGAAGATTATCCCAAGGATATCTTCCATGGCCCAGAGTGACTGGTGTTATTTGTAAAGGTCTCTGTCATGGAATGCTTACCAGGATTTTGGTGAAATATCATCTGTTTGATCTTAAAATTATTTTTATTCTTATTTCCTCAAGTATTAGTGACTCAATTATAAATTTGCTCAACCCCAATAGTTCTAATTAAAAGCAAGTTAACAAGTCTGAAAAGCTCTCTTAGTTTAGAGGAGCTTAAGATGACATGTTGGTCAGGCGTAGTGGCTCACACCTGTAATCCCAGCACTTTGGATGGCCGAGGTGGGCAGATCACTTGAGGTCAGGAGTTTGAGATCAGCCTGGCCAACATGGTGAAAACCCATCTCTACTAAAAATACAAAAATTAGCTGGGCGTGATGGCAGGCACCTGTAATCCCAGCTACTCGGGAGGCTGAGGCAGGAGAATCACTTGAATGTGGGAGGTGGAGGTTGCAGTGAGCCAAGATCGCACCACTGCACTCCAGCCTGGGTGACAGAGCGAGACTGCATCTCACAAAAGAAAAAAAAAAAAAAAAAAAAAAAAAAAAGACATGTCCACTTAAAGCACTGTGGTATTCTGGATGAGATGATTCTGGGACAGAAAAGGAATATTGGGTAACAACTAAGGAAATTCGAATAAAATATTAACTTTAGTTGACAATAGTGTATTGGTATTGGTTCATTGGTTGTGCTAATGCACCATACTAAAGTAATGTAAGATGTTAAAAATAGAGGGAATTGGGTGTAGGATATATAGGAACTCTACTATCTTTTCAGCTTTTCTCGAAATTTAAAACTATTCTTAAAAGGTCGTCACTCTCCTTCCTCCTCTTCCACACAACCCCATTGCTTTATTCAGTATATATTGCATCTTATTTTGGCTTCACATATCTAGAAAGTTGAGGAATATGGAAAAGAGCAGGGAAAGTAAAAGATAGGAAAGGTTAAAATGTCTAAGTGACTTAAAGTTACCTAGCTCAACAAAGACAACAGTGTCAGGCTTTCTGAAAATTGTTTCAAAAGGCTTTCACAAGTATGTCACTGAGTAGAACACAAAACAAAAGAAAATGATTTTGAGTAAGAAAAGAGAATTTAATTTGAAAGAATCCTTTTTTAAATAAGAAGTTATTTTAATATAGAATAGCCTAATAAAAGTAAAGGAAAATGTAGGAAAGCATGTTTTAAGAAAGATTATCTTCTCCGCTGTCTAGCATAGTAGCCACTAGCCTCATGTGGCTATTTAAATTTGTTTAAATTAATAAAATAAAAGATTCAGTTCCTAATTTGCAGTAGCCACATTTCAAGTGCTCACTAGACACATGTGGCCAGTGGCTGCTATGTTGGACAGAGCAAATGTAGAAAGACCATTTACACCATTGCAGCCCTGAATTCTGTGCTAATTGAGAAGTCAGTGGGGTTAAGGTATTTGAGATAAAATTGTTCATATTTGCTTAGATGTTATGGGTAGTTATGTTTACCTATCTGCATGTCTTGCTTAGGAATCCACAGAAACCCAAATGAAACTTTGAAACAGTAGAGCTTCCTATTTTACACCTTTTATTTCCTATTCCATGCAGGGAATAAGCCGTATCATCTTTCAGATAGATAAAATCTGGCAGAGCCATGCCCATTCTTCAAACTTGATGGTTCCCATCCTTCCTGAGATAGATTGTTTGGCTTAAAGTACACCTGCAAGAGTCAACAAGGATATTGTTGCTGTCAACAAAGTTTAGCACATAAGCAGAGTGGGTGACACTGTAAGAGTTTGAAAGCTATCCCTCCCTCCTTTCATTAAAATATATTATCCCTTGGGTATGTACATGTTATCAGATACTGTCTTTATTAATATTTCCTTGCATATGTATTTTGAGTGCTAATTCTTTTTTGTATTATAAACTATGGAATTTCCATTTCTGAATATCCTCTAAATTGTGATGAGGTACATATCTTGGATAGTACAGGTAAAAGGCTCTCAAAAGGATGACTTCAGGTACTGTTCAGATATGTGTCAGGCTAACAAATGACTTTGGCTATCTGTGTAAATAAAATTGGGTATTTGAGTTTTAAGACAAGTTTAACCACAGAGCTGATATTTATCAGCTTCAAAATATGAACTGAAATACTTTTCAAGTTTTCTGATAGTTGTTACAAAATGACATTTATTATTTTAATATTCTTGGTCAGACATTTCACTTTTACTTTAGATGCTTTTTTAGAATTCAGAGGTATGGTTTAGATTAGGATAAAATTATGTTTCTCAGATTCAGGTGCACAGACTCTAGTTCATATATCTATATCTATATATCTATATATCTATATGTCTATATCTATATCTATATATATATTTATATTTATATTCCAGGAATCCATGAGATGTTTTAATTATATATTTTCATTTTAGTGAATTAAAATACATTTTGTAGGAATAAACATAAAAGTTTTCTTTAACAGAGAAATTTCCAATTAAAAACACTTTTTATAGCAGAACTCTAATTTTTTAAATCATTGTTTTTCCATCTAGGCACTGGGTCTGTAACTAGTATTAGTTTCAAAATAATTTTTCCTTTGAGAATGAATTTATAGATTACTCAAGTTTAAGAAACATTATGTAATGAATTTAAGCAAAAAAAGAGGAATTCATATGTGTACTCCACAGCATGCCTTATGTAAAGATTCAGACTTAAGTCTTCTATTATGGTAAATGGCAATTTGATTCCACACTGACATTGAGGATTAAAATAATTAAAAATAAATTGACAACTACATTTCTAAATACTGAAGTCACAATGATCTTGTAGGCCATGCTTGTTGATACCCATTCGTTTTGTACAAAACACCCCACCCCTCCCTCTAGCTCTCCCAGGTATTTGCTTTGCGGGACAAGATTCCTGTGCCACTGAGGCATTTTGGTAAAAGGACCCTTAAGTGAATATTTTAAAATTATATATATATATTATATATGATGTAGATATATTATATATGATGAATCCTACTCATCTTCTGTCCTCCCACATAAAAGTGCAGTGTTTCCATACAATTGAAAAGAAGAGGCTGACATGCTTGTACAAAAAAAAAAAAAAAAAAAAGAAAGAAAAAAAAGGAAAAGAAAAGACGTTCAAGTAAAGGGACTTGGCAAGTAGAAAAAGAATTATGCTAGAAACACAAGGGCTGGGCATGCGCACATGCAGATATCTGGATCAAGAAGCTCTGAGTCTGGGTCAGCGATTCTCAAGCTTTGCATGCATTAGAGTCACCCAGAAGACTTGTTAAAGTACAGATTGTTGGGCTACAACCCAGAATTTCTGATTCAGTAGATCTCTAGGGCTCTGAATTTGCATTTCTAACAGTTTCCCCAGTGATGCTGTTGCTGCTGGTCCAGGGACTACACTTTAAGAATCACTAGTCTGTGATAAGAAATTCTAGATTCTGAGTAGTTAGGGCCACAGCTTTTTCCTACGTGTGTGATGTCACGTATTCCAGGTTGTTACAGACATGATCTGTGTGTCAGATCTTGCAAAACAAGAACAAAAACAAATATACTCTCTTGATTAAACAGAGCAATTAGAAACAAGGGACATGGAAGAAGTGACAAGAAAAGGGGGAAATTGAGTTTATCCAGGCCCTATTATAGCCACTTCTGTTAATATTACCTCGAATCTTTTGGATCAGTAAGAAGAGACTATGTTAACTCAAATGTGGCATGGAAAAAATTCATTGTCTGTACATTACATAATTTTCTAAGATTTCATCTAAATACTTTCATAGATAAAGACTTAAAGGTGAACAGGTTTTACAAGTATTCCTAAAGGGTCATATTTAGATGTTACTTTAAATTTGTCAGAGCTAGTAGATTCTAACCAAAGTTTCAAGTCATCCACCTCTCTTCTATGAGCTAACCATACTTCTTCTCAGAAAGCCATTTAAATACTCAATGCCTCACCTTTTCTGTGGGAAAAAAAGTCATTGAACTCTTATTATTTTTTTTTTTTTTTGTCAAGAATGTTGTAAAGAGCAACCATACATGTGATGATCATGCAATTCTTTGGAGGAAGAAGGCACTAAAGAAATCCAAAAACTGCATTATTATTTTCAAAGATTTAGTTGCCTATAGAATTCCTCACTCCTACTTCAAGGTTTGCTTATATAAAAAATTAAATTTGCTTCCACTTTATGGTATCCTTCAAAATATTTTCACCACAGCCCCCAAATCATTTCAGTTTTGTGAAATTAAATGATTGCCTACATTACTGTAAGTCTGAGTTAAATTTGCCATTTTAATTTCAGTGTGTCTTCTTGAAGACAGTTAATATAATTGGCAGTGCAAGACTGAAAACAGCTTTAGACCAGAATTATCTTTGTCCATATTTTTCTCTATATAAAACTCTTCAGGCTGGGAATCCCAGCAATAGCATTTCTAGAGAGCTGCAAATAGTGGCGAAGTCATGAAATAGGGCATTAGCTCAGAAGCAGATCTCTACATTGGAAAAGTGTAATTCATTTGTGTAAAACAAAACAAAAACTGTAAAACACACACGCACACACACACATTCAGCTGGCACAAAACATAAGTATGGAAAGCTCCTCCCTCCCACCTGCCTGCAAGAGATACTAAATTGGAGTTGGTAAAACTAAATTCATCAATCTTTTTAGGTAACTTCCAATTACATGTATAGTATCACGTAAGGGAGGTGAGTACTGAGACAGAAGTGAGAAAACCAGGGTTCTGATTTTGTGTATAATAGCTGCATTCAGCCATTCATTTTATAATGATGCCAAGTGCCACATGAGGATAATGATGAGAATTTTATTAATAAATGTTAGCTATGTAGCAGACACTATTTGATCACATTACATGTATTATTTCATTATCCAACACTTTATTAGATATTCATATCATTTTAAGAGGTGAGGAAACTGAGATATTATCTGTAATACATGTTCACCTTTAGGTCTTTATTTTTAAAGCCTAACCTCAGTTTCCTCACCTGAGGCTTCTGCCCCAAGCCAGGTCTGTCTGACTCCAGACACTGAGCTCCAAATGGCTGTGCTCTATTACCACCACACTACATTGTGTAGGGCCATGAAAATACACTGAAGAACAAAACAGACCCTGTCCCTGCCCCAGACAGCATATAGTTTTAATCCGTCTGAGCTTCCATTTTCTCCTTGCAAGGTGGGATAAGTTATGGCACAGTATGGCTTCATTACTAGATCTTTCATAAATCCCAGTCAATTAAATGAAGGTATTAATGAAACTAGCATATGTAATTGGCAGAGTAATTTTTGTATGTCTCTTCTCCTTGGGAAATGCATAGTAATCTTGGAAAGTTCACTGAACTTGAGCGTCGTACACTGAAATCTTGGAATAAGGCACCACCTACGATAAAACAAAAACAGAAAAATTGACTATGTTTATATTCTTGGCTTAAAAATTTTGCCTTGTCCAGAAGAGAATCAGCTGTCAGATTCAACTTACTACAGGAAACAGTAAAAATGAAACCTGTTTCTATAGCTTTCTCCCCTCAGGGACCCAGTGTCTCGCAAGTATGTTTCCATTTGAAGAAATCCTCAAATGAATCCCACATCTCAAGGTAGGTGTTTATTTACACTTTGCAGATCCAATTCCAAGGCTCCACATTTAGGGCAAGTTAATTTTGAAAGCTTCCTACCGGCATCTCTTCTAAATAAGGGATGTCTTTTTTTTTTAATAATATTTTTCTGTCATAAGCTGCTCAGTTCCTATCCTCACACACATACTTACATTTTCTGATCAGAAAGTCTAACCAGATATGCACTGGCATTAAAGATACATCAGTAATGTAAAATGTAACTTTTTGGTCCCCTATTGCACTTCACTGTATCTCTTTCCTCTTTGGAAAGTTACAGAAATGGCCATTTAAAGAAATTAAGGTAAAATACATCTCATTCAAAGAAATGTGCAAAACAAGAGAGAATAAGTCAGAGTGTGCGTGTGTATATTTACAGTTTTCTCAAACGACACTGAACTAAGGACTCTGCACCCGGGAGAGAAAATATACATATGACTCTATGAACAACAGAGAGTTTAAAGTTAACTTCTAAACATCATCATGGCTGTTTTTCTTGTTATTGTTGTGGCAGAATCATGGAATTTTTATGTGTTGTGCCAGAATCATGGAATTGTTATGTCTTGTTATGTGTTGTGCCAGAATCATGGAATTGAAGCGTGGAATCGGCACTTTGTTTCTCACATAGTAGATTTTTCCTTGAATTTCTATGAGGTCATCTATGGATTCCTCCTCAATAAATCATTCTTCAAATATCTGTGAAACACCTGTTGTGTGCAGGGCACTGTATTAAAGCCCTTCAGTAGCATTGGAGGAGTCTAATTGGAGGAGACAGAAAATGTAACTAAGGCATGAAAGCCTTTCTTATAGATTCTTAATAGGGGCACTTCATCCTATAAACATGTGCCCCAACCTCATCCTTTAGTCTCCTAGCTTTCTGAAGGTTATCATAGAGTCACACAATATACCAAGTTTCCTCAGTAAATCTTAGCAAGCAAATCAAGGATTCTTCTTTTAACAAAATCAACCAAGTAGTTTTTTTTTTTTTTTTTTAGAGCCATTGAAATAACTCGTTATCTCATTGTCAAATAGTTTTCTAATTCTACATTGTGATTGAAGAATGAGGGGAGAAAACGGACAGAGGAGAGGCAGATAGCTCTGACCTGGGAACTAACACAATAGATCTGGAGAAACTTCAAAGTAAAACAATTATCTCAGCAACAGGGATGATTTGGCATCCCTTTGTTAGCCGTTTATGACACATATGTAATACTTTGACATCAATTTAGAAACTGGCATTTCTAGAGCCTTGCCATATTGCCAGGATATTTCCATCTCAATAATATATTGATTATATTATAGTAATGAGTTGGCCAATGACTCACAGAATTATGAAGAGATTGTACTAAATTTATCTGAGATAAGTTATGATGAAAACTTCAGAATTATTACATGCATGTTTCATATCCTTGTCATGTTAATACTCACCTATTTTGTGACTTGATATCAGCCCCTGCTTTTTAATGTGAATCAGAAGCCGTAATTATTTGATGTTTTATAGGACTTAACACATTTTTATGGGTGTTTGACTAATAGTAAAAATCCTCTCTAGTTACAAAAAACTACAAGAAAACCTAGAAAAGTGAACTTTTGATTTTTGGTTACTTTCCCGAAAATGTTTATGGGTGATCAATTTTTAAAACTACATGGGTAATTTTGTGAGTTATCCTTCAGTTACTAATATGTCGACTGATCACAGACCAGTGAGAGGTAGCTGTGTAAATGACTGTAAATCTACCAATTTTTTATTAGATCAAGAGGCAAAGGATAGGGTAGTTTGTCACAAGATATCACTATGTAGAGCTCTGAGTTCAGAATATACATATCTCCCACCCCAAATGCTTAAGATGTATTTCCATCATCGTGAGTCCCTTTTCTGCATGTTTAGATTCTTCTGCATGATCTCTTCAACTTTCTTAAATGGTTAGTATGCCACAGAGGTTGATTCCTTTTTATCTATGCTTTTTGTTTTTGCTGTCTCGTATTTATAAAACCTTCTCAACTGAGCAACACATGGAATATTTGCCAGTTGAGAGAGTGTAGCAAAATGGATGATGGCAGCTAACAGAGGTTACACGCCACACCTTCAGCACTCACAGAAAGTGAGCACATTGCATCTCTGGGCGATCACAAGCTGGTGCAATATCTTGTAAAATACCATTTGCCAAGTCACGCCAGCTGGATAGATAATGGGAATCACCGTGTTATACAGTAGTTCTAGTTCCAGACTGATCTTGATGCTATGGTTGGTTAAATATTATTGATGAGCTAATTATGCTCCTGAAACAAACCAATAGCATTCTTTAAAAAGGACTCTCCAAAAATAAACAGAACTACAGACAACAGTCTTGTAAAGGCTAATGTCTTTTTTTCTCTTTGCCAAATTTGTTTTACTGTATTGTGCATATATATCAAAAGAACTGCTTTAGATCAGGTGTCTAATGTATTTTGAGGAAGATATTGAATTGCTGAGAATATTTCATTCATTAAAAAGTAAATATACATTGTGGATGAATTTAAAAGTTAGACTTTAATAAGTTGGTGAGGTGACAAGTATGTTAACTAGCCTGATTAAATCTTTCTACAATATATACATAGACCAAGACATGATGTCATACTGCATAAATATACAAAATTTTTATTCGTCAACTAAAATTTTTTAAAAAGCAGACTTTTATAAGTAAGCTATCGATAAGCTAAACACTGGAAAGATGACTTGTAAAATAATTAAAATTTGAATATGAGGCAGTTTAAATAAACATAGACAGATCTGGACTCAGAAATCTATGTTCATATAGCACTACATGCTGTTTAGTTGATCACATCATTACACTATATACTTACCACTAACTCCAGTGGGCAGCTATTTTGCACTGTTAAGGTACTTGTTTCTATGTTGTGGGGGGTTTGTTTGTTTTTTTACTTCTAAGTGACCAACACTCATTTAAAAAACCTCTCTCACTCTATTATTCTAACTCAAAGTTGCCAGCCACATTGTGTGCTATAGTATTAACACAGCATCACTTTAGTACTTGACATAATGCTTTGTGGCAGCTAAAATTTAAAAAGGATCACATTTATTCTAATATCATTATAAAGTTATTGTGATGCACCCAAGCAGATCACTCTAGTTTTGCTGAAGCTGAGCTTGCTGTCCATCAGAATTACCTTCTTGCACATCTTTTTCTATATAATAAAGAACATAAATCTTGTAATATTAATTCTTGTTTTTTATTTAGATACTTCATTGATGTAAAAATGTTTAAATATCTTTTGGTCCTTGGAAGAGTGGGCATCAATGCTTCTATAACCATTAGTAGGTTATGATCAAGAATTTAAGTTAACTTTTCTATTAAATCCTACGTACCCATATTCTAAGGATAATCACTTTTAATCATAGAAGTCCTCAGCAATTAGAAGAGAATAAAGAATTTTATTGTCACTAGGGAAATAGAGGCTAACATCTTGACGTATATTAAGTTTCATTTCTTTGGGAGTTTGTTTGGCAGATTATGACTTGTGAACTCTTTCTCATCTCTTTGGAAGAAAGCCACAAGAGCAACTTGAGATGTAGAATTTGTAAAAAGAAATTGTTTTATTCAGCTTTGCTATGACTGAAAGTTTGATTATAGACTGTGCCATTTCATCTTATCTTTAATCTACAAATTTTTAAATGGTTTCCTTTCTAATCCACAAATATAAAAATTAGAGGTTTATTCGGACAATGTGTATGAAGTCAAATACATATTTCTTATTTATATATAAGATGTAAAGGATAGAAATACATTCTTATTTATTGGTTTCTGAAAGCTGAAGTAAGCCTGGGCAACATAGGAAGACCGTGTCTCAACAAATACAAAATACAAATATTAGCTGGGCATGGTGGCATGCGCCTGTAGTCCCAGCTACTCGGGAGGATGAGCCAGGAGGATCAGTTGAGCCTGAGAGGTTGAAGGCTGCAGTGAGTTGTAATTGGGCCACTGCACACCAGCCTGGGCGACTGAGTGAGACCCTTTCTTAAACAAAACAAAACACTGAAGTAGTGTTTGTTTAGTTGTTATTAGTTATGTAGATTTTTAAGAAATGCACCCCATATTTTGGGGGACCAACTTTTTTTCAGTTGAGAAAATATGAGTAAAACGAGTTATCACATTAATACAGCAGGATGAGTATCTTTCCTTTATGTAATAAGAATTTATAGTATATATATATATATATATATATATTCCTTTTTTGTTAATTATGCTGCTAAGAAATTCTTCCTGAAATCTATACTAAATGTCTTTTTTTTTTTTTTTCTTTTGAGATGGAGTCTCACTCTGTCGCCCAGGCTGGAGTGCAGTGGCACGATCTCTGCTCACTGCAAGCTCCGCCTCCCGGGTTCACGCCATTCTCCCACCTCAGCCTCCCGAGTAGCTGGGACTACAGGCGCCCGCCACCACGCCCGCTAATTTTTTGTATTTTTTAGTAGAGACGGGATTTCACCGTGTTAGCCAGGATGGTCTCGATCTCCTGACCTCGTGATCCGCCCGCCTCAGCCTCCCAAAGTGCTGGGATTACAGGCGTGAGCCACTGCGCCCTGCCTACTAAATCTCCTATAAGTTTTACCTATTTAAAGCTTTGCTTTAACTGGACAGAGAGGGGGAAAATGTGTTTTATTACCATGTAATATACTTTCATGATTTCTTATGAAGAGATGGAATTCAATTCAAATCAGGCTTTCATTCCTATCTCAACTCCTAAAGCCTTTATCCAGCTCACCACTCACTGTCCTTCATGTGGCAAATTGAATATTTTATCTTATTTCAGCTTCTACCAGGGTCCAACAAAGTTGACCACTGTCTCCTTCTTCAAATACTTTCTTCTCTTAGTTTGGCTGATCACAATCTCCTGGTTTTCTTCTTGGTATCCTTTACTGGTTCTTCTTCAGTTTGAACTTTATGTTATAGTGGCTCCCAGGGCTTGACCCTTCTTTTTTAATCTACATGCTCTCCCTAGGTGCTTTCCTTTAGCCCCATGGTGTCTTTAAATACTATTTGTTTGGGTCCCAATGTGAGACAGTCTTTGTCATTCATGGGTTGGAAGATGACTTTTCTGCTAATATGAACCACTATAGACACCCAGTCACTCTCCATTCTATTATACCAATTTAAGTATCCAGATAGCTCATATCCCTATCAGATATTTTTCTTGTTTGTTACATGTGGAGGGTTTTTTTTCTTTTTTGAGGGGTTGGAGGTAGGGGTGTTCTCTTTCCTTGAACTCTGTGAGACATTGAATAAAATAGGTGTTGAGTGAATGAATGTTTGCTTGTTTATTTACTTATTCAAAGACGTACACACATATCTATATTCCAGGCTCTGTGCTAGGGATGCAGAGATGATGAAGATGCAGTTCCTGCCCTCAAGGTTTCAGAGTCTTGTGAGGGAGGAAGGCATACAAATAAACAGTTACAGCACAGTGTGAAGAATGCAGCAGTGGAAGCCTGTCCAAAGTACAGAAGCTGCCTAGAACAGGATATGATTAACCCTAAGGGGAATGTAGAGTTGGATGAAGCCCAGTGGAGGAATGAATTATTTGGATTTTAAAAGACGAATAAGATTTTTCAAGTAAACAATGGGAAAGGATTAGGGACTTCCAGACTGAGATACTAGCATATGCCAAGGCACGGTGGTATGCAGTACTTGAGGAATAACTGCAAACATTTGTTCTTACAGAAACATGGGATGTTAAGTGGGAATGGAGGGAGTGGAGCTGGAAATGCAGGCCTTGGACAGAAGGGGTTTAATTTTTCCCACTAAGAAGCTTAGACTTCCTCCTGTGGGTAAACTAATGAATGTTGACAGATTTCAAATGGGTCAAAGATATGTTTACATTTTTATTTTAGAAAAGTTTTTTATTGTTTGTTTTTTTTTTTTTTTTTTTTTTTTTTGGTGGGGATAGTATGGAAAAGGGATTCAGAAGAAAGGAAACCAGTTAGGCCAGTTAGGAGAGAACAGGTGAAGCAATAGATGAAGACCTAAATGATACAAACATGTTGGGGATAAAGAAAGAATGTAGAGTGGGGAAAGAAGTCAGAGATGGAATCAGTTGTATTGGTGAGTCTTTGTGAATGCAGAGTGGTTCAGAGTGGGATGAATGAGAGGGACTGATAACAGGCCTTCTATTTCTGGAAACTAGGCCTCTGGGGTGACACTAACTAAAAATAGAGAATACAGAAAGGAAAACAGGCTCAGATGGGAATAGCATTCATTTGATAAATACAGTATACATTGATTATATTTTGTACATTTTTACACATATATATATACACACACATACACACACATAAATATATAGCCATTGTGCGTGAGTCTCAAATTTTTTTTTTTAGTGAATTTAGTTTTAGACTTCTCAAGTCAGAAAGTTTACAGGAAATCTTCTGGGGTATATCCAAATTTATGTTCAAACCCCAAAGTCAAATTCCGATTTTGCCACTAGCTGTGTGATTGTGGTACTTCTTTGAGCCTTTGTGTCCTCATTTCTGTCATCCTGATACCAGAGTTGGATTAGAAAATTACCTTGATATTTTTATCTACAAGGCATGGATCTTGGGTTCCACTGGGTCATTAACCATGTACTCAAAGAATAACAGAATTCTAGGTCTTAAAAGGAGATCATTTAAACTAATTATCTACCTTCCTTGCCCTCAGTGTCAGTTGAGAAAATAGAGGTCCAGAGAGTTTGGTTTGTTGAAAGTAATGCAGTAAATTAATGTTGGAATAAGCATTGGAGCCTAGAACTCCTAGCTTCTAATACATCATCTTGACCTACCCCTCAATGTAATGGTCCGTATTATTCCCAATTCTGACCGTCCTATGGTTCTAAAAACCCATATAACTTTGGACAGTTGAAGGAAATGGCTCCTGCTTTGTTGATTTGCCCTGTCAATGTATAATCCTTTGGGGGAATAAAGGAATGCTTGAGGAAGGCGAAGAGGCAAGGCTAATAATGCCCTCTGTCTCTAGTCCTTTAAGGGATTGTTAGTGAAGCTGTTGGTGACACCCCTAGTGACTTGGGGTTTGCTTGAGAGAAACCCTCTTACTCCTGTCCTTTACTCCTTCCTGCATCCATATTCTTTCTACCAAACTCAGGTTTCAAAACCAGAACCTGATAGAGTAATATGTGATTGTAAAGGAAGAGGGTCAACTTCAGCTCTGACACATATTTGCACATCCTGGGGTTTTAAACAAACAAAATGAGTGTTCATTGCTGATTCATGTTTTGCTTTTGGTTCCTTTTCTGCCATAGTCATGTGACATGCACCATGGTGGCTTTCATCATATAATACATTCTGGGTTCTCCTAAATCCTAAAGCACTTTATAAAAATAAAACCATAGGTCTCATTTTTCTGATGAAGAGAGCAAAGCATAGAGAGGTTTTACAAAGTGATACAACAAATAAAGGGGGAAAAAGAATCCAGGATCATTTTTTTTTTTCACTCTCCATTAAATGATACTCTCTCTTATGATTTTCTGTTGTCAAAAGCCCTCTCTACATTCTGTATTGTTAGGTCATCATCTCCTATAGTTTGCACAATACGGTGTATTATAGATTGCTCACAAAGCAGCAGATATGAATTCTTTATAATGGATTTATTCTTTTCAATTTTTTTTGTCATCTTTGGGCTTAATAGAAATAGTTCAGCATGTTATATTGTGTGATCTGTCCCTAAATAGATAAAAGATTTCTGTGTTTTGAAGGAAACATTTATATTGGTTAATTTGCTGCATTGCCTGCAGGAATGTTAGTCTGTAGGAGGAAAACAACTGTTTCCTGACAAAATTTTCCCTAACTCTGCTAGAAACTCATGTTTTAACAGTAAAATAGAAATAATCCATAAACAATTAAAGAGTAGTATCTTCAAGAATGTTTACTATCCCTCAGAACATCTAAGATTGTGAGACACAAAGGTGTCCTTTCTTACATGAAGAATGGCTCTTCCTTAATTCCCTCTTAAGCCGCAAGGCTATGGATGGAGTGAGCATGCAAATGTGAGCCTAGGCATTTACTCCCTGGATATATAGTCCCTGCCTGCTCTTTGAGAGCCACTAGTCTAACTACAATAGAAAGAGAATGTGCACTTTCCTTTAAGAAATTAAACAGCACTGTCCACAATGTGCAAAAGACTGTGAAATTGAAAATGTGTCCCTGGAGTGGATAAAAAAATAATAATAAGTGGCAACTCACAAACAGACTCTTGGCAAATCATCAATTATCTTCTGAATTACTATACAAAACTACAGTCCATTTCGCCAGCCCATTGGGGAAACAGTTTCCACACAGGAGACAGTCAACTTAGACTGGGGAGTTGTTTACAATTTACTTCCAGGGTATCTTCATGTAAATATCAACAGACCATAGTACTGGTGTGACGTAATGTTAGAACCCACATTATTGGTTTGTTGAACTAACTACAAAATAGCAAATTCATTTGAAGGAAATCTGTTGCTTGTTGCATTTTTGTGGCTAGAGTGTTGACTCACATAGCTTAATTTTTAAATCTGGAGTAACATTTAAACTTTCCTGAAGATTAAAGATAGGTTTAGTAGATTTTTGCTAGGGCAGCGCTGTTTCATGAACCTGAGTTGAGTCTCTGGCCTACAAGTAGATTTAGAGCTGGTTTAAATATAGGAGAACAGGAAAAGAAATGATGCTTTACTACTGGCTGCCCATATAAATAAAATCAGTAGAATTAAGACTGTTTTGGAAAAATACCTATGATTAATAAATAGAGGGGGAAAGAGCTAATGGCTGCCTGGCTAGAGTTTTGTATCAGTAAAATTTTAAGTAAATCATAAAATATATATACTAGAATTTAATAAACAATAAGGATCTTAGATAACTTTTCAGATATGTAAGTCCATGGAAATGTACAAAAGTATTCAGCATCTGTATAACTGAAGAAGAGGATCATAGATGAAGCAGCTTTGGAAGCCAGCTGAAGGAGACACTGTAAAGAAAGGAACGATTAACAACAGAACGATCTTCAACTGTCATTGTTCTTTTTACTTTTTAAAGTGGGGTTAGGGGGGACTTGCCATCTTCAAAATCTTGTCAGGTTTTGAAGGCTACTTAATACAGACTCCTGGGGATCCATTCCTTTATAAGACCCACTTGCCTCAACTACATCCTCAGTCCTGATCACACCCAGCCTCCAGCCTATCCCTTACCATAGACACACACATACCTACAATTACACCCATTTTCAGGATGAGTATAGAGCCGCTAATTGCGCAAGGACAGAAAATTAATCAATAGTAGTACTGGGGTTCACCAAGTTGTGTTTAGTCTTTAAACTATCTTTGTTAAAACTCGTAAGTCGTCATTTTGTCTACTGGCCAAAGAGTAAACTTTTTTTTTTCTTTTCTTTTCTTTTGGAGATGGAGCTTCGTTCTTGTTTCCCAGGCTGGAGTGCAATGGCACGATCTCAGCTCACTGCAACCTCCGCCTCCTGGGTTCAAGCAATTCTCCTGCCTCAGCTTCCTGAGTAGCTGGGATTACAGGCATGTGCCACCACACCCGACTAATTTTGTACTTTTAGTAGAGACGAGGTTTCTCCATGTTGGTCAGGCTGGTCTCGAATTCATGACATCAGGTGATCTGCCCATCTCAGCCTCCCAAAGTACTGGGATTACAGGTGTGAGCCACCGTGCCCAGCAGACTATCCTTTTTAAAATAACTGCAGATCACCTGAGGTTGGGAGTTTGAGACCAGCCTGACCAACATGGAGAAACCCCGTCTCTACTAAAAATACAAAATTAGCCAGGCATGGCAGTGGGCGCCTGTAATCCTAGCTACTTGGGAGACTGAGGCAGGAGAATCCCTTGAACCCGGGAGGCAGAGGTTGCGGTGAGCTGAGATCATGCCATTGCATTCCAGCCTGGGCAACAAGAGCAAAACTCCATCTCAAAAAACAAACAAACAAAAACAACCTGACATCTACAATTCAGAACGGTTCTTCCAGAGCTTGCTAACTTATTCTTCAACAATGTACTTAGTCTTCAAAAACAAACAAACAAACAAACAAACAAACAAAAAACAACATTATTTTTTAAGCCAGGCACAGTCAATCACGCCTGTAATCCTAGCACTTTGGGAGGCCAAGGCAGGTGGATCACCTGAGGTCAGGAGTTTGAGACCAGGCTGGCCAACATTGTGAAACCCCATCTCTACCAAAAAATACCAAAAAAAATTAGCAAGTGAACAGCCTGGCCAACATGGTTGTATTAGTTCATTTTCAAGCTGCTGATAAAGACATACCCAAGACTGGGAAGAAAAAGAGGTTTAATTGGACTTACAGTTCTGCATGGCTGGGGAGCCCTCAGAATCATGGCAGGAGGTGAAAGGCACTTCTTATGTGGTGGCGGCAAGAGAAAAATGAGGAAGAAGCAAAAGCAGAAATCCCTGATAAATCCATCGGATCTCATGAGACTTAATTCACTATCACAAGAATAGCACAGCAAAGACCAGCTCCCATGATTCAGTTACCTCCCCCTGATTCAGGTCCCTCTGACAACATGGGGGAATTCTGGGAGATAAAATTTAAGTTGAGATTTGTGTGGGGACACAGCCGAACCATATCATTCCACCCCTGGCTGGAGCAACTGGGACACAGGGCAGGCACCAAGTCCCTAAGTTGCACACAGCACTGGGACCCTGGGCCCAGCCCATAGAACCACATTTTCCTCTTCGGCCTCTGGGCCTGTGATGGGAGGGGCTGCTCTGAAGGTCTCTGACATGGCCTGGAGACATTTCCCCGTCCCTCCCCCCCCCGCCCCCAGCCCCCCCCCCCGCCCCCGTGGTCTTGGGGATTAACATTAGGCTCCTAGCTAGCTACTTATGCAAATTTCTGCAGCTTGAATTTCTCCTCAAACGATGAGTTTTTCTTTTCTTTAAAATGGAATGCTTTTAACAGCACCCAAGTCACCTTTTGAATGCTTTGCTGCTTAGTAATTTCTTCCACCAGATACCGTAAATCATCTCTCTCAAGTTCAAAATTACACAAATCTCTAGGGCAGGCACAAAATGCCACCAGTCTCTTTCCTAAAACATAACAAGATTCACCTTTACTCCAGTTCCCAACAAGTTCCTCACCTCCTTCTGAGACCACCTCAGCCTGGACCTTATTGTCAATATTGATATCACCATTTTGGGCAAAGCCATTCAACAAGTCTCTAGGAAATTCCAAACTTTCCCACATTTTCCTGTCTTCTAAGCCCTCCAAACTCTTCCAACCTCTGCCTGTTACCAAGTTCCAAAGTCACTACCACATTTTCAGGTATTTTTTAAGCAATGTCTCACTCTACTGGTACCAGTTTACTGTATTGGTCTGTTTTCATGCTGCTGATAAAGACATACCTAAGACTGGGAAGAAAAAGAGGTTTAGTTGGACTTACAGTTCCACATGGCTGGGGAGGCCTCAGAATCATGGCAGGAGGCGAAAGGCACTTCTTACATGGTGGCAGCAAGAGAAAAATGAGGAAGAAGCAAAAGCAGAAACCCCTGATAAACCCATCAAATCTTGTGAGACTTATTCACTATCACAGGAATAGCATGGGAAAGATCAGCTTCCATAATTCAGTTACCTCCCCCTGGGTCCCTCCTACAACACATGGGAATTCTGGAAGATACAATTCAAGTTGACATTTGGGTGGGGACACACCCAAACCTTATCAATGGTGAAATGACATCTCTACTAAAACTACAAAAATTAGCCAGGCAAGGTGGCGGGTGCCCCTAATCCCAGCTACTTGGGAGGCTGAGGCAGGAGAATCACTTGAACCTGGGAGGCGGTGGTTGCAGTGAGCAGAGATCACACCATTGTACTTCAGCCTGGGTGATGAGAGTGAAACTCCATCTAAAAAAATAAAATTAGGCGTGGTGGTGCATGCCTGTAGTTCCAGCTACTGGGGAGGCTGAGATTGAAGAATCGCTTGAACCCAGTAGGCAGAGGTTGCAGTGAGCCGAGATCACATCACTGCACTCCATCCTGAATGACAGAGTGAGACCGTTTCAAAAAAAATAAAATAAAATAAATGAATAAATAAATAAATCATTTAAAAGTGGTTAATATATAATCATAGTTTAAAAAAAATCTAGCCGGGCGTGGTGGCTCACGCCTGTAATCCCAGCACTTTGGGAGGCCGAAGCGGGTGGATCACCTGAGGTTGGGAGTTCAAGACCAGCCTGGCCCACATGGTGAAACCCCGTGTCTACTAAAAATGCAAAAATTAGCTGGGTGTGGTGGTGGGTGCCTGTAATTCCACCTACTCGGGAGGCTGAGGCAGAAGAATCACTTGAACCCAGGAGGAAGAGTTTGCAGTGAGCCGAGATCGCGCCACTGCACTCCAGCCTGGGCAACAGAGACTCCATCTCAAAAAAAAAAAAAAAATATATATATATATATATACACACACATATATATATTTCCTGCCTCATAGTATCGCCCTCAGAAGCAATCACATTACCTGTGGAAAGAGCTGTTTAATAAGATTATTTATATACACAAACATATGTAAATGTCTTCTCCCACCTTCCTGATTCACATAGATGGTGCCACACCATACACAGTTTTGTTTGTTGCTCTTTTTCAGTCTTGGGCTGTTAGCAAAATCTAAGTCAAGTCTGAATAGTCCACCAGAGGTGGAATTATTTGCTGTGTTGCAACATGGAGGTTGTATGAAATTGTCTTGACTTGGCTATCTCAAATTGTAAAAGATAGAATATTTTCTCTTTGTATGTTGCAGGTATTATTAATTGATATGTTGTCAGCACTTCCATAAATATTTCTATGCTGTAGTGATGTTTTTTCTCACTGAATGTATGCTGTGACAATTCAGCACATTTCTGCACCTATTAGATACCATCAATGAGAAGGAAGTAAAGCAGCTCTTACAAGGTGCATCAGTTCTTTCACATCTAAATTACATTATGCAGCATTGAATATTATTATGAAAGTTTGCAGAATAATAGAGCACTACAGAAATATTTAGGCTATGCAGAGGCCCCAAAATAACAAATCTCTTTAGAGGGAGTTGATTCCTTTTATTCAATAAGATCAGACTGTGATAAGTCAGTTTTTCCCTTAATTTTTTTATTTTTTATTTTTGTATTTTTTTGAGATAGAGTCTTGCTCTGTCACCCAGGCTGGAGTGCAGTGGTGCAATCTTGACTCACTGCAGCCTCTGCCTCCCGGGTTCAAGCTCTTCTCATGCCTCAGCCACCCAGGTACTGGAATTACAGGCTTGTGCCACCATGCCCAGCTAATTTTTGTATTTCAGTAGAGATGAGGTTTCACCATGTTGGCCAGGCTGGTCTTGAACTCCTGGCCTCAAGTGATCCGCTGGACTCAGCCTCCCAAAGTGCTGAGATTACAGGCATAAGCCACCACACCTGGCCTCTTAATTCTTTTTAAAAATATAGTACATATTTTGCCTCCTTTATTGATAATTTTTTGTTCATTAGTATATCAACAATTGCATTTATGAGTCCTGAAGCTTATTTTACATCTTGGTGCTTTGATAACACGACTAAAATTTGAGTTTTTGTACTATGCACATGCCACATGTTTTGGTGACAATTTCTACTACTTCAGGGGAAGAAGAAAAAAGTTGCATCTGATTTGTGTTTCCCAACAAATCATCATAATCTAATTACCCTGGTAAGAAATACTTTTTAAAAAGTTAGCCTATTCTTTCCCTTTTTAGAAGCCAGTTGATGTCTATCCCTTCATAAATTGACCAAAATATTTCAGACCACTTAACATGATTCTCTGGGACTAACCCCCCAAAATGGTGTTTCATTTGATGGGACTTAGGGTTTCATTCAATATCTAGGGATAATCTGGATACATTTCTAGGCCCTTCGAGGGCTCTATCTGCCCATGAGTATCTGAATCACACCTTCAGAAGAATATCTGGTTTGATTTTACACATGGAACTGCACTTGGTGATTCATTTAAAGAATGCATTTGGATTCCTGAGGACAGATTTTCCTAGTAGTTTAGGTTGGCAATTGAGAGTAATATATTAGCTCATCTCAATTATTAAACAAATAGTAGCAATGATAATAGAACAGTGTGCCTTTCAAATTTCTTCCAGAGGCTCTTCCAGAAAATATTTCTTCTTGGTTTGCACTATTGTGATTTTCATCATCTTGTTTCTCAATTTGTTTCCAAAGACACAAATTAACTTGAGCTTTTAAGTAAATCTTCTGAACTTATTTATCGTTCTTTCTTTTACTAGAATTTTTTTTGTAATTACTGTAGAACATCTGAGCATTTAGTAAGAAAAGAAGAAATTTATGAACTTCGAAGTTAGATGAACAGACCAAGATTCTTTTGTGGGTATACATGATGTGGCTGTTCTGACTCCTGTGAACATTACGTGGGGCACAAGGGGTTGTTGGATGAAGGTTCAAGAACACTCACAGCATAATCGAATTTAGGGATGAAAGAACTGATACTCCTAGTAAGTGTTGCTTCATTCTGTTCTCACTGATGGTATCTGAACACAAGCGCTGTGGTTTGGATATGGTTTGTTTGGCCCTGCGTAATCTCATGTTGAAATTTGATCCCCAATGTTGGAGGTAAAGCCTAGTGAAAGGTGTTTGGATTGTGCAGGCAGATCCCTCCTGAATGGCTTGGTGTCATTCTTGCTGGAGAGAGTGAGTTCTCACTCTTAGTTCCCATGAGAACTGCTTGTTGAAAAGATCCTGGCGCCTCCTTTGCTCTCTCTCGCTCACTCTCTTTCTTGCCATGTCAGATGCCTGCTCCCCTTGCCTCCTACCATGAGTGGAAGCAGCCTGACGCCCTCAGTAGAAGCAGATGCTGGTGCCATGCTTCTTGTACAGCTGGTAGAATTGTGAGTCAAATAAACCTTTTTCTTTATAAATGAATGACCTAGTCTCAGGTATTCCTTTATACCAACACAAACAGACTAAGACTGAGAGAAAGAGAGAGAGAGAGCTGTTTCTTAAGAAGATCCACTGATAACTGGATGTTATCAGCCAGATTTGCCCATGTGCCCTGGAGGCCAGATGTGTTGGGTTGTCACAGCCTGGGTCCCAGCACTCAATTCCTCTGTACAGAGGTGGACATCCCACAGACAGGCCTGTGAGATGTCTAAAGAGTTTCCCTACTTTTTGAGGAATAACTTGCCTACCACTAGCAATGTTCTCCCTAAGACTACCCCAGTAATATCTATTCCGCAGACAACAACTTACTCCTCCAAGAAAACAGAGTTGTGGCATTATTTCTATTAAAAGAATGAAATAGTCCTAATGCTGATGGTTTTCTAGTTTTTCTTCCCTCTTTCCCTTTAGTAGCTTCTACCTAGTTCCCTGCCTCTCTGGAAAACCCTGGAATAGGCAAATAGTGTTGTTACGTTGCTCCCAGCTTGTAAGTTTATATTAAACCTGGGAAAGTCAGCTCTAACTACCATTTGCACTTCATTCTTAAGCTTCCAAATCACAAAATTACCATATATATCTAAAATTTTCAGAATCTCAAATTGAATTCATTGTGCACTATACCATCTATTACAGATTTGCAAAATCTTTTTATTGAAGTATGAATAATTCCTTTTATATTCTACATTATTTGGCATGACCTACTAAAATGTGTAATGAGGAATCCTGCCTCCCTCCTACCACCACACTCTGGCCAAGTGGAAGAACTCGTTGCTGGTTACATTTAGGCTTCTTTTAATTACATGAGTCTTCTGTAGAATTCCTCTTGAATTTTCAGCTTCACTCAGACAACTTGGGGAAAACCCTATCCAAACATACTCATGTGCATGCACACACACACACACACACACACACACACAGACTCCCTCTGACATTCTGATGTTTGACACACCCCCAACATTATGTGAGGACATGCCTCTTCTGACACATTCTATGCATTGTATGTATGCCAGGATTTTTCATTGGAATTTATCAATGCGTAGGTTTTCAGGCTAGTCATGTACCATTAGAGAACCTATTGTATCATCCCTACTAATTGAATTTGCTGAGAGCGAGGAGGCTTCCTAAAACAAAGTTCTATGATGGCTTCAAATTGAACTGAATAAAAATCTGTGGGGACTTGACATCAAATTAGTACTAGATTCAGTGTCCTTATTGGAAATATTATTTCTTTTTGGTCCTTCCCTTCATTAACATAAGGAATGAAATAGACCTTGGCAGCCATTTCTGTTTTTTTTTTTTTTTCTCTTGGAGGAGAGTCTGCAGTAATGTCACATTCTTCAGAGGACAAAAGAAAAATACAGGTTTCTTATTGTTTGCTTTCAGTCTGTTGGCCTTATAAAGATGGCCTTCTTTCTGTTTTCCACTTACAATATATATCTGTTTTCCATATACATTCAGAACAATAAAGAGTGGATATTTAAAAGTATCTGTAGTAGCCAACAGCTGGAAACATGCCAGGCATCTTTATATTTTAAATTTTTCCTGGGCTCTAAAGGTAGATGAAGCCAAGTTTCCTTTTGACTCAGCAGGCAAGTTTTACTCTGATAAGAGTATTGCTATTTTAAAAAGCAGCTCTTGACAATCTAACTCCAGAAAGCATTCCCACCCTCTGAAATAGTACAGAGGCCCCTGTGCCTGCTTCCTTATTGATGAAACAGCAGAAAATAATGCCCGTTAGAAGCAATTTAAATCATTTAGTAGCTTAGCTTCTGCCTCCTCAGTAGATTTCTAACCCAAGCTTTTATGCCATGTCTCGTGTCCCAGTTTTTCTGATTGGGGAGGTGGAGGCAATCTAATCTTCTCAAGCATGGCATACAACAGAAGTTTGGTTTGATGAGCCCCTCCAGGAGTATGGCCTGCCTTGGTCAGCTCAACTAAGGAGCTGAATTAGTTCCAGAACCTAGACGTTCTGAGCACAACTTTAGCTGTTCAAGTTTTGTGCTCTTATAGGATACCTTCCTATTTTTCTCACGTTTCATTATGACCATTAAAGTTTCATTTCTAATCTCACTCAATTTAGAGTCACATGTCACAATGCCTCCCTTAAAGCTCCTGGCTATTTAGAACTCTGGATACCCAATAAACAGGATAAGATTATCATTCATTAGCATACAGGAAAAATGTCTGCAGCTCCAAAATTATCTCTAGATGTCTCTAAGAGTAAGAGTCAGCAACTAGGGGTTAGTATTAATTAGCTAAGTAATGATCTTAAGGATTCATTTATTTTAAACCTTAAGAGTCTTGGGGAGATATTATATTTGGTTGTTAATGCTAGTTATGTATTTGATTATTTGTAAAAGGAAACCTACTTATTCCTAATCTCAGTCATTTAATTCAAAATAGTGTTCTTAACCTTGCTCTAACTTGACATTGCTAAAATAGTTGTTACAAAAGGTGTTGAAGAAGCAATGAAAGACTCCCTAGCTCAGTCCACTTATGCTGTAAGTACCTCCAGAATATTGGCAGGAACTGAAATGTCTTTTCTGCATAGAGTGTTTAGAGTAGGACTTATCTTTGCAAATGTAGAGCTCTCTCTCTTTTCTCTCCTTCTCTCTCTCTCTCTGTCTCTCTCTGTGTATGTGTGTGTGTGTGTGTGTGTGTGTGTGTAGTGTAGTGGATGTTCCATTATACTAGACTTTATAATTATCAGTGCTTAAACCACATATTTTTCTCTTAGAAACTAAGATATACGTGGGAGAGAGAGAGCATCAGCCTCAGGAGTCTGGAATATAACATGATTTTCCAATATGATATATGAAAACAGATTAATCACTCATGAATTATAAAAATGTGATTATCTTTTTAGTGAAGAGGATATGATTAGTGACAAAAGCTGCTGGTAGAATTTGATGGTGGGGCTAGGAACATAGAAGGGCTGTGATATATATGATGTTTCTGAACTGTGTAGATTGTTGTTCCCAGTGTCAATTGAAAACCTATCATGGGCTGTATAGTTGTTAATCATCTTTTTCTGTTAAATCTTTAGAGTCATAACACATCGTTTGATAATTATTTGTGATCTTGTCCCATTGGACTCTGAGGTCCTCGAAGTTATGAAATTGTTCTCTATAACTCTGACACCTGGCAAAGACAGGTGCTTAATGTATATGAGGTTTGTAAAATGAATGTTGAGGAACTATTTGGCATATGAACTGCTTCCAAAAGTCATACGGTTTGTCAAGTGTTGGCTACTTCAACTTCAAAGAAGGTCATGGCCTGAAATACTGTATTTATTTACTAGCTTGGAAACCATTTCTTAAAATAGAATAAAACGTCTCTTGAGTATGTACACATGTATGCATGCACACACACAAACACACATTTTTAACACAGGGAATGTTTTAGCTTAAAGTCTTACAATAAAAGGTGGTTTACATTAAAGGACCTTGCTTCAACTTCTCATCCCGGGCTGAAGTGCCCTCTATGGTTTGTCAGTCTCCTACCGGTACTCTCCTCCTTTGGGAATAAATATCACCATTTTGCTCTTTTTTCACATTTAAAACTTATTTTTTTAAATTTTTTAATTTCTGTGGGTACATAATAGGTATATATATTTATGGTATACATGAGATATTTTGATACAAGCATACACATGTAAATGAGGTATCCTTCACCTCGAGTATTATCCTTTCTTTGTGTTATAAACAATCCAATTCTATTCTTTTAGTTATTTTTAAATCTGGCCTATGAAAAATAACTCAGCTTAGAGTCTAGCACAGAATGGATGTTTATTTCCTTGCCTCTCCCCTTCGTCTTTACAGAAACATCCCAATCCATTTCATCCTGATCTTATTGGTACTTACAAGTTAAATAGAACACTGAGTAACACTCCAGTTAATAATACCAGGAATGAAAGTGGATCAGAGTTCGAACTACCCTACACAAATAGATCTAGGGTCCAGCATTGATGCTCTTGAAAATGAGTGAAAACCTGATTAGTATGTCAACATCTTCATCAATAATGTATCTTTTCTTAAGCACTTAGTTGGTGCCAAGTACTGTATCAAAATTAAAGCCAAATAACATGAGGTTCTTGCCTATAAACAATTACAATTTAACAAGCACTTTTGATCATTCCAAAATGTCTTCTTTCGAATACAAATAATTATATAGTATATTAAATATTGCATAGCAATCTGTCCAAGATTCCGTAATGCAAGCTCCATGATAGTTCTAGAAATGGAATGAAATCAGTGATAGAAAGGGGGAAATAAAAATAACAGTTAATAAAATTATATGGGGAAGCTCTTATTTTCCATCTTCCTCCAAATCCTCGAGATTATTCATTCATAGGTCAAGCCAGATTCTCACTTATTCAAAATGAGGCCTGGCTACTCTAGTTTTCAAATTATCCTTATATTCATATTAGCTCTTTGCTCCAGTTTAGCAAAACATTCATGCAAACTTAAGTCCAGAACCAGGGATTACTTAGATGACACTGGGCTTAGATCTTTTAAAAAATCCTATTGCTTTTCTGTTATTTTTGAAATAAAAAAATTTGCAGTGTCTCTAAAACTGTACCTAAAATTAAAAGTTTTTAAAAAAATGTCCTGTAAAATAAATTTCTGTTGCACAAAATCTTTTTTTGTTGTTGTTGTTTGCACTGACTTCCATCGTATAGATAGAGATTCATAGGTGAGGGGATGGGGTTACCCTGAATAGATTAAGATCACATAAATATTTTAAAATTGTATGCTTAAAATAGATACTTTCTGATATAAAACATTAGCATTGGTACCTTAAAATATTAATACTAATGCCTTAAAGTAATCAATAAATCACAAAAGAAACTGAAACCGTAATTGGCTTCTGGAGAAAACTGATAATGTTATTGTCACGTAACTTCCCCCTTAACAGAAACAACAATGTATTAAACTTTAAACAGAGCAAAATATTGCCTTCAATTTGTTATCCAAAATACTTTTTTTTTAATTTCAAAAATTTCCTCATCTTTAAGGTATTTTCATTGTCTGGTGGCAAGCTTATGTTTTAATATATTATAAAATGTATATAATGCATAAACTCAAGAACTAGAGTGAATGTGTAGCATGGGTGGAGCATGTGCCTATTCTTATTTACTATTGCATTCCTAGTACCTAACACAGGGCCTAAACTATGATAGAAAGAGTTGATATTTATTGAGTCCCTATTATATGCCAGTCATTATTTGAAGCACATTACATGGATGAGCTCGTTTAATCTTCACAATAATCCTATGAGGTAGGTACTACTTTACAGATGGAAAAAACTGAGGTCCAGAGAGGTGAATTATAATACCAGAGGTCATATGATTAGTAAGTAGGGCTAAAATTCAGACTCTGGAAGTCTGGCTCCAAATCTTCTCTCTTAATCATTTTTACACTGTCCTGCATGTGTTAGGCAAATTTTAAGGATGTTGAATGAGTGAAAGAATGGGAGTAAACAGTATTCCTCACGCTATAGTAATTGGTCATTTCCTGCATGCACTAAGTGACAACTTCTGGTTGTTGTTACTGTTTTACCTAAAAATCAGGAATGATGATTATAAATGAGGGTTTTTGGGTTTTTTTTGTTTTGTTTTTTTGGAGGGAAACCAGGGAAAATTATTTAGCAAATACAGACATTTTAGAGAAATTATGGATTATAAGATTATGGAAGTTCAAAGTGTATTTGTGAAGCCCAACAGATAGGAGTGGGAATCATTCACACTTTTCTTCTTAAACAAGAAAAACTACATAAATTTCTTTAGTAGAACATATGCTGGTTAACCTAAGCAAAAATTTAGACTGTATAAATGTTTAAATGAGAAATACTCTATTATTGCCTAAATTTGGGTGAATGTATTTGCTCATGGGTATCTTCAGAGCAGTCAGTTTATCTAGTTTTTTTGGTAGGATATATTAAAACTATGTAGAAAAATCCTATCCCTAAGTAGAGTAGTAATTTTCTAGATTCATTCTTCACAATTTTATTTAGTGAAAGTGTGTGTGTGTGTGTGTGTGTGTGTGTGTGTGTGTGTGTTGGTTAATGGATATGGTCCTGTCATCTTCCTCTCTTATGGAATTCTCTTATGTGAATTGCCTGACACTAAGTGATCTAAATTTTTAAATACAGGCAGAAAAGCTGTTATTTTTTATTTAGCTTTTACAGTGTAATGGAATTTGTGACCAGATTATTTGCTACAATGTTACTTTGTTCTTGATTAGTGTTCTTTGTAAAGGACCCCGAGCTATGTGTACAAAAGGCTGTATATGAGCTGCGGATAGAGGGGCAGGTGACCTTCATTCAAACATTTCCAAGTAGTCATTAACAAAGTTTTAAGCATTTGAACTTCCTAACTGGAGGTATGACAACAGTAATTGCAGATGTCCTTAAGATAGCTGTACACATTTTGATCAATGAATATCTTAAGTTCACTTTGAAAGAAGCAATTATTACTAGGTATAAGGTTTGCTTAAATTATGTCCTTTAAAACTGGCATTTAGAAACTTCTTGGGCAACCCTAGCCTGCTGAATGCCTTGGTGGTAACAATAACATGGTACAGTGTTGTACAGCATAAATACGTTTGCCCACGATGTAATGACTTGCTTTCAAAAGTCTTTTATCTCCTAAACAGAATGAACTGAGTTTAGAGGCCCTGCCAATATTGTAGCTATTTGAGTCAGACAGTGGCCACCAGCAGAGTATCAACAATATGAATTTGCTTTAATAAAGGTTAGCTTTCATTTTTTAAAGCATTGCATGTCTTATTGCATATAGAACATAAAATTTTGCAAAATATTTAAGGTAGCTTTGCCAGACAATCTCACAGCTCTGTAACTCCTCCTCAACTACAGTGCATTTCCTAAATTACTGATTTTCAAACGTATTTGAACAGATGAACTTTTTTTTGTTTTGTTTTGTTTTTTGAGATGGAGTCTCACTCTGTCGCTCAGGCTGGAGTGCAGTGGCTTGATC
Source organism: Pongo abelii (assembly GCF_028885655.2). Classification (NCBI taxonomy): domain Eukaryota; kingdom Metazoa; phylum Chordata; class Mammalia; order Primates; family Hominidae; genus Pongo; species Pongo abelii. Next base: position 66,170,710 of record NC_071996.2, on the reverse strand, counting down.
TCGGCTCACTGCAACCTCCCAGGTTCAAATGATTCTCCTGCCTCAGCCTCCCGAGTAGCTGGGACTACAGGTGTGTGCCACCACACCTGGCTAATTTTTTGTATTTTTAGTAGAGACGGGATTTCACCGTGTTAGCCAGGATGGTCTCGATCTCCTGATCTCGTGATCCACATGCCTTGGTCTCCCAAAGGGCTGGGATACAGGCGTGAGCCACCGTGCCCGGCCTATCAGTAGAACTTTTTACTTGCACACTGAGTCAAACTCAGAACCCCAGACTATAAAATGTATAAAAGCAATGAAAGGACAATTTTAAGTCTTTAGTATGTGCAGAAAGTTACTTAATTGTACTTAATTGCAGTATCTATCCAACATTTTTTGTTGTGTTTCTGCAGCGCCCTGGGTCCTCACTGAGCCCAATTTGAAAATCATCAGGCTGTCCTCAACACAGAAACTATTTCTTTAGCTCCTATACAAAGTCACAATATTGCAGGGAATTCAGTAACTATACAACAACTTTCTCATTTAGAATGTACTTGTCTGGCAGTGTTAGCTACCTCAAACATGAAATTTTATGTTAGAAGGCACATGTACTAAATCTCATGAACATTGTTCATAGGAAAGCCCTGTAGTCTCTCACTCAAAAGCAATCTTCTGTTTTCACAAAGATCACATAAGTTTGGTGGTTCAGCTTTCCATGCCTCCTTAGAGATAGGACACAGCCTAACAGCAAGGGAGAAACAAAAAATACATAAAAATCAGAAAAAGGCAGAAAACCAAACATCGATGTTCTCACTCATAAGTGGGAGTTGAACAATGAGAACACATGGACACAGGGAGGGGAACATCTCACACTGGGGCCTGTTGGGGGTTGGGGGCTGGAGAGGGATAGCATTAGGAGAAATACCTAATGTAGATGACAAACTGATTAGTGCAACAAACCACCTGGCACGTGTATACCTATGTAACAAAACCTGCATATTCTGCACGTGTCGTAGAACTTAAAGTATAATTTTAAAAAATCAGAAAAAGGAATTAAAAATAAATATGCCTATATATATTTATGTGTATAGTATATATATTATGTGCTAAATATTATATATGTGCTATAAATATTAACATATGTAGCATTTGGGATCATTGAATATAGAATCTAGTAAGCTGTATAGGTCCCTGAGTGTATCACTATATTATAGCACATTACAATATCGATTCGATAATAATGATGATTAGTCATTAAAACAGGTTAGGAAATACTGCATCTGTTCTATTTTTTTAAAGTGTAGGTATGCTTAAGAAAGGTTTTCATCACAAATAATTAAATTTCAAGCCTTTCTCTATGTGTCAGTCTCTCTCCGTCCCTTCTGCCCTCTGCATAGTCTCCAATATAATGGGATGAGCGCATCTAGGCTGTGAAATCAAACCTGTCTTCCAACTCTGGCTCTTCCACTTCCTGGTTGTGTGACGCTGGGCAATAATGGTACTCAGACTCTCTGTCAGTGTAACGTTGAGGTTTAATGAGATAAGTGATGGATAAATTAGTTAGCACTTAATAAATGTTTTTCTTCCTTGCTCCATAGGGATAAGCTTCAGTTACTAACATTTTATCATCTAAATTTCCTCTTGTAAACTCACTATTCATGCCATTTTACCCTTGGCTTCAATTCTGGTTATCTGTTGCTGCTTAACAAACAAAATACCCCAAAACTTAGTAGCTTAAAACAATAACATTTCATAATTTCTCATGATTATTTGCCTTGACTAGGTGCACATGAGCAATTCCTCAAGATGACATTGGCTGGGGCTGCAGCCATGATAGGATTTATGTGTTGGAATGTCCAGTGTGGTCACTCAAATGCTGGGTACCTTGATGGACAGCTGGAAGGCTGAGCTCAGCTGGGACACAGAACAGCTGGGCCTCTCCTGCCCTAGTCTCAGGGCCTTTTCTCTCTATGTGACCTCTCCATGTGGCCTCTGCAGCAGGGTAGGCAGACTTCTTCACATTAAAAGTCAGGCCCCCAAAAGCAGAAAAGGCAAAGCTGTTAGGACTTAAAGTTTGGAACTGGCTCAGTCTGTCTTCTGCTGAATTCTACTGGAGAAAGGGAATAACAGGGTCTGACTCAGACACACTGTGGGAGGGACTGAAAAATATCTGAGGAGTGTGGCTCATTGGAGGCCATTTGGAAACTAGCTACCACAGTAATGGTTTTCTAATTCTTTGACATGGTCCCATGGGCCTGCTAATGTTGTATTTTGACAGTACAGGAGAATTCTTTTTATAATTCTACTTTAATTTGCATGCAAGAAACTCAATACATATTAACATATGAGATGATTTCCTCTGGTCTAACTTCAAAATATAGTTTGAAGTTATTCACCAACCAGTGTTGGTGAATAGAGTACCTCATTAAGAATAGACTTGAATTAAATACAATATGTTTTTATATAGGATTTCTTTTAAAAAAATAAAGTGTACCAATTTGGTGTTATGACCAAATCATCCCGGACATTAATTAAGCTAGTTATAAACTGGACTGTTCTATAAATTTTAAAATGAAATTCACCTTCTTACATCCTCTTCATAAATAGAATTGCAAGCTAAAAGTGACTGGAGTAAAAAGAATAGGAAAATATTTTGCATTCAAAACAAAAGTGTTTACGGCATGGGAGCACTGATGATTGATTTTCATTGGTTTTCTAAATTGAGCTATTAATTTTGTCCAAATTATTCAGGTAGTTAATTTTTGATGTACCAAAAAATGTATGTATTTCCATTAGTCCTTTCATAGATTTACATTATAAAGCAGTGGCCTGATATTCCTGATTCAGAGACCTCTGAGAATCTTTCTAGAAAAATGCACTCATGCTCTAAATTTTACATACAATAACAAGGGGTTTATAGACACAGTCAAATGCTTCCATGAATCCAGGTTAAGAACCCCATGTTTTAAAAGTCATTAAATCCCTAATGACAGGAAAAAGATATGTTCTCTTTATATTTTATTTCCCAGGGCAGGACTTGGCTAATCATTTAAAAAGAGACTCTCAACTATATAGACAATAGTCATTGCTTTGATTCTATTAAGAAGATTTCATTCATTCCATTCTAATCATACTGTTCTGAGGTGAGGCTGGGAGTTGGGATGGGGGCCCAAAACAGAAGAACAGCAACCCAAAATGAAATTAAAGAATTGTACTGTATTTTAATTCTCCTCTGCTTGTGATAGTTTGGGACCTTCCTTATGGTTTGTGGAAGGGAGGGGGTGCAGGCGGTGGGGCTGGGGTTGGATTTCAGTGCTGGCTTTTTGGGGGCAACTCTGACAAGTAGTGGCTCTTTGACCTTGCAAATCATTTAAGGTTTCACTGTCTGTGTCTTTCTTTCTGCCTGCTTGCATGTGCCTGGGTGTCTATGTCTGTATGTCTGTCTTTGTCTCTCTCAGCCACTTTTTCTTTGCCTTTTGCACTTATTAATCTATCTATTACACCTTGTCTCCTATCCTCTGTCTCTGAGGCTTTCACAGTCTTTCTTATCTCTCCGTCTCTCTACATATCTCTTTAGCTTTGCTTCTCACTTTGTCTCTCTTTTTACATGTCTACATATATAGTTACACATACATACATATACATCTAACATAAAAATATTTCAACCTTGCAGAGAGCTGACAGCCATCAAAAAAGATGATTCAAATGTTTTTGATGTATTTTATAACTTTTACGTTCTACATTTGTATGAATAGTTTTCCCTCTTATTTTATAAAGTTTGTTACTGAAAAATAATCAGGTTATGGAAGAAAAACACAGAAATGGGAGTCAGGAGTCTAAAGTTCTAGTCCGGCTTGTTCACTAACTAGCTGTGTGATCTGAGGCCAGGTGCTAGACCTGCTGGAATCTCTGTGTCTGCAGAATGGCAGTCAAGGGTGAGCTCTGAAGGCCTTTTCAAACTCTGTTTTTCTTTCTGTCCATATCTCTAATCTAGTGGACTGATGAGAAGTGATATTTTCCCCTGCTTTTGTCATTTTATGATAAAATTCTTTGGTGCTTTGATGCCATTAGATTATATATGCTTAATTAATGCAGAGCGGAACCCTCCCTGTAGCTACAATGAGTCTCAAGGGACTGTTACCTGAAAGAACGGGACACCTCACATGATTTATTTTTCAGAACCATCAAAATAACAGCTTTAAAAAGCATTTGCCAATTACATTCCACTGGGGCAAACTTTTCTGACGTTTGTATGTACCTAGTTTTAATTTTGGAAGGAGGCCTTCTCTAACTAATCTCTTTGGTATATCGAATTCACCCAAAACAGAGAGAGCCTTTGTTCCAGCACTTTGGGAAATTGGCTTATGGCATTTTCTAACCTTTAGTGCTTTTATGTTGTTAAGTTGGAGAGCTTTCTGTGGTCTTATTGCTAGGTTGGTGTTGTCGGGGAAGCCTGTATCTATACCAAAAGGGAACTGGGCTCCCGTAATTGTGGCATGTTTACTTCTTCCCATCAGTGTATCTGCTCTTTTCTGAAGTAATCACTATAATTACACTTCTTCAATGAGTTGCATTCTATTGTGTCACCAAGCCTATCTGCTAAACATCACTGTGTTTTTCTTATCTGAGTGCTCTCAAATGGAGAAAGTGAGATGTGTTAGCAAGCCACCTTCAATCAAATTAATGTGAGATCAATGTATTGTCAACAGAGATGGTGATTGTCCCTATTTATCCTGTTTCAATAGAATGGTGCATAAACTGACCAAATGTTTATAATAAAATGTTTATTTGGCTCAGAGGCACATTTATATGCCAGTTCTTAAAGAACAATGATAAAGTTTATTTTCTTAGTACTTTCATTGTATTGTTATTTCACTGAAAGAGCATATAGCTGTCTTTTTTTAAAAAAAAATAATAAAATCAGGTAAAATCTTGAGATTCGTCCATGCAAAATTTTGGACATATGAGAAGTATGACTCCAAGGCTTGAAAAGTAAAATGTTGGCTTGAGCCCTTAATTTCTTTTTAACCTACTACCCCAGCATATGTTTTCAATGACATTCATAAACTCCCAAAACATTTTATAGTTAGAGCTTAGTGACATGGCAGCAATGGCTTGTTACTTTAAAACACATTACAACTCTTGAGTAAATTTGTAAATTTACTTTTAGTTAACAACAACAAAAAAAAAACGGATGCAATAGAACAAAGGCATTTCTTCTATATTGTGCCACTATGTCAAGTTAATCTTATAATAGAGTTGAAGGGTTTTGAGCAGATTCATTCACCTTAAATTGCTCTTGATTTGACAGTACAGTAAATTTAAATAACCAGAAAACTTTTCATTCATTTACCAAAAGGCATCATTACATGTTGATTTTAATACTCATGAACAAAACTGATGAAAAATAATAATTTTCATCCTAAATTTGCAGTAGAATTTGCTGCATGACAGTGATCAATTTAAATCTGCAAATATAGTCCAAGTTCTGGATTTACTAATGATTTATTCTTACAGGCAGAAGTGAAATAAAAGTTTGGAGGGTGACTCCATCTGTAGAAGGAACTTTTGTCCCCTAATTTACAAATCATTGGAGAATGACCAGCATATACTTTCTTGTAAGTAGTTGTGGAGCATCAGGTTCATGCCATTGCCTTTTCATTGTAACTCAGACCTCATATTCCAAGCAAACAATGCTCTAATGTGAGCAAGGCTAGCTAGAGTAGGCCATACTCCTTTATGGAAGGTACTTAATTGATCACTCTTTAAGCCCTTGCCTGCAAACATAACCACTGTCAGGATCCAAAAGGCCCCTCTGCTCACCATGGCTTAGCTGGTTTGTAGTAATGGAAACTAGTGTAAGCCCCATATCACCGTGGCCTGGGAGTGAGAGTGTAGGACAGATACAGAATTTTCCCCAGAAGCCATAATACCTGTTTCTCTTCTCCCTATCTAATTTACTGGGCTGCTTTCAGTAACTCCACTTTGTTTGGCATATCTGGGCACTGTGAAAGTATTCTTATATTATTATCATTCTAATACTTAGGGTTCAAATAGAGGATTTCCCCCCATTCTACCCAAAGGTGAGGTTTTTTTGGTTGCTACTGCTAGGGCCTTTCCTGAATGGGAGCTCAACCTTGTTTCCTACCATTATTACGTTCCGCTTGCATGATCTAGGCACACCTCTCTTCTTTCCCTGAACATACCGTATCCTATCATACCTGAAAAGCCTTTGCATATCGTGTTCCATCTGTCTCTAATGTCATTTTACTTCATCATTCTACAAGATTCAGATTTATTTATTCATCTGATATGTAATTTTTTCTTTAAGTGTTTTATTGAAATATATTTCACATACCATACAATTTACTTATTTAAAGTGTACAATTCAATAGCTTTTAGTATAACCACAGATATGTGCAACCATCACCATAGTCAGCTTTAGAACACTTTTCTCATCTCAGATAGAAACACTGTACACTTTAGCTCTCATCTCTCATTGTCCCCATTCCTCCTCCCCTGCCATAGCCCTAAGAAACTACTAATCTGTTTCCTATTACTATAGATTTGCTTATTCTGGGCATTTCATCTAATCAAATCATATAATGTGGGTATTTTTGTCTGGCTTCTTTCACTTAGCATAATTTTTCAAAGTTCACTCAGGTTTTAACATGTGCCAGTACTTCATTCCTTTTTATAGCTGAATAATTTTCCAATGGGTACGACCTTTTTTTAATCCATTCCTAGGTTGATGAATATTTGGGTTGCTTCCATATTTTTGGCTATTGTGAATCATGCTGCTGTGAACTTTCATACACAAGTTTTTATGTGGATGTGTTTCCATTTTTTACGTAAGAGTGAAAATGCTGGGTCATAAGGTGACTCTTTTTAATCCTTTGAGTACTGGAAAACATACTGTTTACCAAAGTAGCCGCACTTCACATTCTCACCAGCAGTGTATGAGGGTTCTAATTTTGCCACATCCTCATCAACAATTGTCATTATCTGACTTTTTGATTCTAGCCCTCCTGGGGAGTATGAAATGGTATTTCATTGTGGTTTTGATTTGCATTTCCATGATGACTAAGGTTGTCCAGCATCTTTTCATGTGCTTATTGGCTATTTAGATGTCTTCCTTGGAGAAATGTCTATTCAAATTAATGCCAATTGTTTAATTGGGGTATTTGTCTTTTTAAAATTCAGCTTTAAGTAATCTTTATATATTCTAAATACAAGTCCTTAATCAGATATATGATTTGTAAATATTTTATCTTGTGAGTTGTCTTTCCACCTTTCATTTGAAGCAAAAAGTTTTTAATTTCAGTAAAGTCTAATTTATCTATTTTTCTTTTGGTGCTCATGCTTTTGGTGTCATATCTAAGAATTCTTTGCCAAATCCCTATGTTTTCTTCTAAGAGAAGCTCCTACCTTTAGGTTTAGGTCTTACGTTTAGGTTTGTGATCCATTCTGACTTTTTTTTTTTTTTTTTTTTGAGACAGAGTTTTGCTCTTGTTGCCCAGCCTGGAGTGCAGGGGTGTGATCTCAGCTCACTGCAACCTCTGCCTCCCGGCTTCAAGCAATTGTCCTGCCTCAGCCTCTTGGGTTGCCGGGGTTGCAGGTGCACACCACCACACCCAGCTTTTGAGTTTCACCATATTGGCCAGGCTAGTCTCAAACTCCTGACTTCAGGTGATCCGCCCGCCTCAGCCTCCTGAAGTGCTAGGATGACAGGCGTGAGCCACTGTGCCCGGCAATCATTTTTTTTTTTTTTTTTGAGACTGAGTCTAGCTCTGTCGCCCAGGCTAGAGTGCAGTGGCATGATCTTGGCTCACTACTCACTCCGTCTCCCAGGTTCAAGCGATTCTCTTGCCTTAGCCTCCCGAGTAGCTAGAACTACAAGTGTATGCCGCCACACCCTGCTAATTGTTATATTTTTAGTAGAGATGGGGTTTCACCATGTTGGCCAGGCTAGTCTCAAACTCCTGACCTCAAGTTATCCGCCTGCCTTGGCCTCCCAAAGTGCTGGGATTACAAGCGTCAGCCACCACCCCTGGCTGATGTATTTTTGTATATTGTGTAAAGTGGAATCCAACTTCATTCTTTTGTATGTTGCTATCTACTTGTCCTATCACCATTTGTTGAAAAGACTGTTTTTGCTCCATTGAAGTCTTCATGTTCTGGTAGAAAATCAGTTGCCTATAAACATGCATTTATTTCTAGACTCTGAGTTCTATTCCATTGATCTATAGGTCTGTCCTTATGCCAGCATCACCCTGACTTGATCACTGTTGCTTTGTAGTAAGTTTTGAAATTGAGAACTGTGACTCCTCCTACTTTTTTTTAATAAGATTGTTTTTACCATTTTGGGCCCCTGGCAATTTCATATGAATTTTAGAATCAGTGTGTCAATTTCTACAAATAAGTAATCTGGGATTCTGATAGGGATTGCACTGAATCTACACATTAATTTGAAGATTATTGCCAACTTAGCAATATTGAATCTTTCAATCCAGGAGCATGAGATATTTTTCCATTTATTTTGATCTTTAGTTTCTTTCAACAATGTTTTGTAGTTTTCAGAGTATATGTTTTGTACTGATTTTTTTAAGATTTATTCTTCAGCATTTTATTATTTTTGATGCTGCTATACATGAAATTATTCTCTTAATTTTATTTTCTGATTTTATCCAACATACAATTAATGAGGACCTACCATGGACCAAGAACTGTCTTAGCTGCTGGTGATACAAACATGAATTATCTTCAGCACCTGCCCTTGAAAACTTGGAGTTTTGGTAGTATCCATAACAAAGAGTCTGCCGTACATTATTAGATACTCCTTCCTCTGAGAGTCCACAGTGTTTTATAGGTTCTAGGTTATCCTATATAAGGCACATAAAGCACTCACCCACTTTCCCATTTCTGTAATACCTTGAGTAAGTTTCTTTGCATAACTGTTTAGATATAAAGAAACCCTAAGGGTAAGCTAAGGTAACTCCATTTGTAGATGAGGAAGCAGATCATCAGAGGGCTAAGTGAACACACTAGTTATTAACAGAGTGGAGACTTCCTTACTTCTATATCTAACATTGTTGTCACTGTCCCACAGGGTTTACAGATATTTCTGGAAGCTTTTGGGAAGCAGTCATTACTTTCGTTGAACCACTAGGGTGCTAGTGGTTAGCATCAGCCTAGGCTTACAGTGTGTGAAACTACACTGCAACAGCTGGAGAGTAAATGTAATTTCAGAAAATAAACTCTCAATGGGTATTTTACATGCTGGGAAGTCATGACTCAGCCATTCCTAAGTGACCTAAGTTTGAAGCCAGAATGTCCTATAGTAATGGAAAAGGAATATTTCACATAAAATGACAACCAAAGGAGTCTGTCAGGTTAGGCTGGTGTATGATCATGCTATAAGAGATTAATAAGGCAGTTTGACAGTATTCTTTATTAGTGAAATACATCCTAATGCATAAACATGAATTCTGTCAGAAATCTTTGGAGCTTGAGTGGTCTAAAGAGTGTAGATTCTATAAATGCAAGACTTCAGACTTCTTTACTAGATTTTCAGTAAATAAAATTTTAAGCTCATCCCTATTTGTTACCAACACAGGTCATATTATAATTCTAAGAAGAATATTTGGTACCCACTGAATCTGATTGTTTTGAGGATACTGCCCATGGCATTTGCTGCCATTGCAATCCCATTTTCTTCTTCTGCATCAGATTTCTAACTCACTTGCCTCTGAAGGAGTATCTTTAACATTATAATTATATTCCAGTATGTGAATTTTTAATTTTCTGAAAAGGTGTAAGGCAGTCAAAGTGGTATAATGGAACGTTCCCTAGATTGGTAGAGGAGGCCTAAGCCTGGCTCTGCCATTCCTGATCTGTAAGAACTCTGGGTTTCAGCCCCCTTAACTGTAAGATGAAGGGGCTAAACTAATGGCCTACAAATTCCTTTCAAGCTATGTGATTCAGTGATATGAAATTGGAGCTTTTGCTATTTAATTTTTCCACTGGTGTCTGAGATTCTCCTTTAGGATTCCCTGACTCTGAAATAAGTCAAATACAAAAATCACGATGATTAAGTTACTCTGGACACTCTCTTTTCTTTATATAAGTTTAAACTGCACAATTCTAGCTTTTTAAAATGAAATTTGAGAGAAATCCACAGCAAGAAAGCTCTTCATTAACATGCATTGCATAAGCAGCTAAGGCAGCCTACTCTTCTCCATTATTAACATATACCATAGTTTGTGAACTTCATTGGTGAATGCCCCAAGTATCGGGAAGCCCTCTGGGTAAAGCCCGGCGTAGCACGTTTAATGTTAAGAGTTGGTGTCATCCTAATCAGCTGCCTCTGACAGAGTAAACATGGTTCCGTCTGTGCTGTCCCTCCCTGGCTAGCTGTGGGTTTCCAGCCCACTGAGCACTTGATGCCAAGCAGTCTGTTAAGGGACAAGGAAGAGACTCTTTGGGGCTCTCTGGTATTTATCACTATTTGGGAGACTCGAGGTTCAAAGGGCCAGGATTCATAGGTACCAGTGTTATTCTAAATATTTGATCAAGTACCTGTTGAGGGATTTTCTTTTGGCCTTTTGTCTTTAGTATAAGAGGACTCTCCCATTCTGCCCAGGTATATTTAGTTACTCTGTTTTTTGTGTAGCTAAATATAGTTCAAAGACCCAGCATTAGAATCAACACAGTTGGAATTTTTTTCAAGTCAATAGGTCTTGATTTATTAACGAACTCTAAGACCAAAGGGTGATATTCTTCACATAAGGAACTCTGTTTCTAGAGAAATGAATCAAATTGCTTTTTAAGTACAGACTCTTAAAATAGTAAATTATATTTAAAATCAGTTGTTAAAAATGATTGTTTCCTGAGCTGAAGTGTATAAATAAAAAAATGGAAACCTAAATGTAGAAATAAGTGTGTAGACACACACTCATGACTCTACATATTAAGGAGATACGGTGGCAGAGTGAGAGTGTGTACTGGTCAAAGAAAATTATGATATAAATAACCAAGGAGGGTTTTTGTGAAGATGATTAGAAATTAACTGTATCTTCTGATTCTTCTATTTTTGTTACATAACCATGAAAATGTTCTTAAGTTTAATGTTATGAAATTTTCCAGTTCAGTATTTTCTGTATCTAACTTGATTAAACATGTTAATTTTTCATAATTAGAAAAATTACTATTTTATAATGATGTGCTAATTATAAACCAGTTGGAAATTTTCTGTAAAAGTGTTTTATTTTAAAAGTGATTGGAAAGGTAATATGATACTTCTTGCAGGAAGCAGTTCCTGTACACATGTACAAGTATATGAAGGTATCCAGCCTCATATGAAATGTTTTTCATGAGGGTAATAACTGTAACACTAAGGGTAGCACTCAGATGATGATAATAACAATAACAATTCTTTAAGAAGGACATATTAAGCTAAGCTGCTTTATGCATAAAATATTCATGTATGTATCTACTTATGTTTACAGAAACTTAAAATATTAGAATGTTAGGCCAACAGCAATAAAATACTTGGAAAAGGTACAAAAGGAATATCTAATGAATTTTAGTCTTCCTTGGGGAATTTAGAAGAGACAACTTTTATTAATATTATTTGAAAAATAATTGATTTTGTGTTAAAAAATGCCTTTTAGATTTTGTTGTTGTTGTTAATGATGTAACTATTTCCTATTTGGTTTCAATGTGTCTGGGTCCATTTCCCACTGAAGAGAGTAAAGGAATTTTCATGGCTCTTTTGGAAATGTATATCCAAATATATTGTGATAAAGAATTTATCTGAGGCACTATCACCGTGGTTGGAGTGGATTATTGGCCTCAGAGCACTGTAGAAATTGATCATTGTGGCACCTGATTGAATTTTTTTTCCCCTGTAAAAATCTGAGGGAACATGAACTTGTTTGCCATGTTTAACCTATATTATACAGAAGATGGATTGCCTTTAATCTGCATAATAAAGCTTATAATTTTATATTGCAACCTATGCATCAGAGAAGTGATCTTACTTGAAAAATTTAAACTTTTTTGTGGAACCTGTCATGATAACATTGAAAGGATTAAATAAATGTGCTATGTTTTTTAAGTATGAAAAATTTTAATTGTAAAAAAATTCTGAGAATTAGGCCAGTCATAGGAAAAATGCAAAACCACACTTGAGAGGTAAAGAACAATTTCTAGTAGTTACTATAATAACTTTTATCAGGTAAAGAGCATTGAAAAAAAATTTAAATATATTTTTATTGTCCACCTTATGTAAAATTATTTTTTGTGCCAAAAATTCTATTTTGCTATTCTTAGTAACAAGCAAACAACATAAATTTTAAGTGAGGATCCATAAAAATTCTATACTTACTGAGATCTGTAAAATATCAGTTTTGCTTACTGGAGGGGTTTAATGCTGTTTAATATACTTTTCTCTTTACAATTAAATTAGATGTTTTTTTTAGAGGAGAAAAACTCATAAAGGAAACAGCCTTGGAAATGTAATATGTTCTAACATATTTAAATAATTAGACTTCTGTCTCATTGAAATGTATGTGCTCTAGGTTGGGTAGTGATAAAAGCATGAATATTAGTATGATTAGGAAATTACATCATGTCACAGCGTAATTGATTGATTGATAGCTGAATGAAAACTAACCATAAAGCATGTGAAAATAAATGTGTGTGCTGCAGTTACTCAGGCAGAATTTTTGCATCTACCCAGTTACAAGATTAGTAACTGAAATGTTCATCTTCCAAACAAATGGAATTGATATTTCTTCCTTTTGCTTGTGCCTGCGTATGCTTTCATTCTAATACTGGCAAGGGAAAGAATAAGAGGATTTGAAGTGCTTAGTGCTCAATTCAGTATTTAATTGTTCTTCAAGACTTGTCAGATGGGCACCACATTACTAATTGACTCTGTGAGCAATTAGCGTTTTGGAATTTACCTTTCTGAGCTTCAAGTTTTAAATGTAAAGCCCCACTAAAACCTAAGAGTTAATACTCTCTTACTTGTCCCTGGAGAATTGCATTTCCCAAACATTTAAATTACCATTAATTTTTAAAAAGCATTTTGCCTTTTTTCTGCTTGTGTTTTTACTTTCTCATTCTCTGTCTTGATCTTTTAAAGATTCCTGCTCATACAAGTCTTTGGCGACTCTCACACTAGCGTAGAAGGGCTGGAGAAGCAAGACCACTGCAGGATTCCGTTTCAAAGCTGAACCAATATTCACCATTGACATATCCATTCATCTGTGCAGGGTCATTGGAAATCCTCTCTCTCTAGTTTTTCCTTCCCTTCAGGGAGCAATGCTTAAAAGAGCAAACCCCTGGTGTGAAGAGATAGGAGAATTCTCAGCACAGCCAATGGTGCCGGGAATCGAATTAAAGTTGTCCATTTGCAGATGACTGTCTATTGGAGATCCCAGCACACAGAGACACCGTGCTTTCTGTTGATGCTTTGTTTACTTGAGATTCTGTCAGTGGCACTTCAATTTTATTTTTTTTATGGCAAAAGTCACATCATGCCTAAAATATGTCAGAAGACCAAAAACACTAGGATACATACTGGTCTGTAGAGTTACTTACATAGCATTTTACTCTATTTCCAAGGCTTGCTCAAGGAAAAATAAAAATTTTAAAGCCTTATGTGCATGTGCAAGAAAGGATTGTGCTTCACATTCTAATAGCAAAAAAAAAAAAAAAAAAAAAAAAGTTAAATAATTACTGAATTCACTCCTCTTTTTTGAGAAGCCGAAAACTTGTCATTTATTCTGCAATTGTTGACATTCCCAGATCTATTTTGGCATAAATCTCATTTTGATATGACTGAACCTACAATTTTGTCTATCTTCACATGCATTATCTCTTCTAAGTGAGAGGCACTAAGAAGACATGAGTTGCCATTAAATCTTAGATGCCAGAAGTCAGCACTGAGTATGTTTTCTCCAGTTTGATTTCCTTTGCTAGCATAGGAGATGCTGCCATGGTTTAATTTATTAGGCAAAGTAAAAAACTATCATAATTAGATTTGTGGGAAGATTTTTTTAAACCCCCAGAAGAACATAAACTCTTTAGGAGATGAATATTTAGAATGCATTGTCTCTTTTCAAGTTCCAGAGAACCCAAGTATGTTTTAACAAAGAAGTTTTGAGTTTGTAATTAGATTGCTACTGTTGTTTGTATTTCTTCTTTCACTTTAATTTTTCTCTGCTTTATTTGCAAATAGTGAATAGTCCCTCAATAAACATTTATTGACAGAATGAATAAATGATGCTTTGTGTTCCGTTTTTTGTTTGTTTGTTTGAGACGGTGTCTCACTCTGTCGCCCAGGCTGGAGTGTAGTGGTGTGATCTCGGCTCACTGCAACCTCTACCTCCCAGGTTGAAGCAATTCTCATGCCTCAGCCTCTCGATTAGCTGGGACTACAGGCGCCTGCCACCACTCCTGGCTAATTTTTTGTATTTTCAGTAGAGATGGGGTTTCACCATGTTGGCCAGGCTGGTAGTGAAAGTGTTTCTTTCTCATTTATAATTAAGAGTGTTTTATTTTTCTTAATATCTTATTTTATTTATATATTTATATGTGAACAGACATATGCTTTACTTGGTAAATTCTATTTAATATTACAGTTAGATTTCCTCTGGATTCAATCTTACATACATCCCTAGTGTTATGTTTGGGAAAATGGAGAGGATATATTTACCATCAATTTCGATTACCCATTCAAATACTTACCAAAAGCAAGCTATTGTGCAGTTGCTCATCCATACCATCTTCATTATAATATCACCATTAGAGCCGGGAGCAGTGGCTAATGCCTGTAATCCCAGCACTTTCGGAGGCTGAGGCAGGCGGATCACCTGAGGTTGGGAGTTCGAGACCAGCCTGACCAACATGGAGAAACTCCATCTCTACTAAAAATACAAGATTAGCTGGGCTTGGTGGCACATGCCCGTAATCCCAGCTACTTGGGAGGCTGAGGCAGGAGAATCACTTGAACCCAGGAGGCAGAGGTTGCGGTGAGCCAAGATGGCACCGTTGCACTCTAGCCTGGGCAACAAGAGTGAAACTCCGTCTCAAACAAACAAACAAACAAACAAAAATCACCATTAGAAATAAGGGGTATGCAGTTTTAAAAGAGAGGTAGTGTTGTAGCAAACAGTTTAATCTAACTAAGCACCTTACACAAAAGAGAAAATCTACAGTAACGGTCAAGCTTGTAAAAATGGCAAGCTGTATTCTAAAGCAACCCAGAACTGATCCTAACATATCAACCACAATGAATAATCTGTGTCATCATTGTAAGAGCATGCTACACTACTGATTTTGGAAGTACCTACTACTCTCTTTAGATTTCTTGAAAAACACTTTATAGCATGACTCTTCTCAAAAATGGTGAAACAAAAATAAACTATCTTTATCGCTATCCATCTATATATCTTTCTTTATACATATCTATCTTTTTTTTTATCCAAGTTATGTTAAAGATCAGTTCCCTCTGTTGCACTTAAGTCATTCTTTTCCTTTTCTTTAGTGATCTAGACCTTTCTTAAAAATGTCATATCTGGTTATCCTCAATATAAAATAACCCATCAAAGTTACCATGGTGCAACCTTACTTAAACATCAGTCTGTGCCCTCTAACCATTAGATATCAAATATCATTTAGACCAGTCATAGTATATGCTCTGTTAATAGAGTTTTACAAATAGGATGCAAATGATGTGATTTAATCTATAACAAATTTTAAATCCTACTTACAATGTTTGTTTCTGATATGTGGTTACCCATATAAGGTTTTTATTTTATTTTTGAAACAGGATCTCACTCTGTCGCCCAGGCAGGAATACAGTAGTACAATCAGCTCACTGCAGCCTCAACCTCCTGAGCTCAAGCAATCCTCTCACTTCAGCCTCTTGAATAAATGAGACTGCAGGCATGCGCCACCATACCTGGCTAATTTTTAAAATATATTTGTAGAGATGAGGTCTTACTATGTTGCCCAGACTGGTCTCCAGCTCCTAGGTTCAAGTGATCCTCCTACCTTGGCCTCCCAAAGTGCTGGAATTACAGGTGTGAGCCACTACACCCAGCCCATATAAGACTTTTAAACATAATATTTAAATATACAGCTTAAATATTTGGTAGTGATTTTATTACATGGGAGTCTTATTCAGTAGCATTTCTAATATATTCTAATGAAGTCTTGTTTATTATTTTGTGAGGGCTACATCAATTAATATTATAATTATCAAGTACACTTGAAATTAAGCGTACACATAGTAGGTATTAATAGCAAATATCAATTATTCTGAATTTATAAACAGCAACAGGTATTATTTAGAAAAATAGTGACTTTTCTATGTTTGATGAAAATCTAGTAGGGCAAGCTGTTTGTCACTAGATTTTTTAAAATTATTTTCTTTCTTGTTTATTGAGCACATATTCTATGTAAAATACAGTTCAAGGTACTGGGAACATAAAATGAAAAAGGCAGCCTAGTAGTGAAAGAGACTAACACATAAACAAACAGTTTTCAAACAACAGAGTAAGTGCCAAATTTGGCAGAGGAATTCTTAACTAGGGATTTATTATAAGAGAGTTATAACACTCCTCTTAAGTTCCAAAAATATTCTAATGCATATGTATGTGTAACTGTTCATCAGTCTAATAAATGAATGCTATGCTATAGAGGATTCATGTTTACTTATCACAGGTAATTTTGTGGAACAAAATGTGCACTGTAGCATCATTATTACAAGTTCATAGATTTTGGTAGACACACATACAGACACAAAAATGCTGACTACAAAGAACAGAGGAAAAAGATAAGTGACCTCAGGGACCTCATAGTATAATGAGAGAGTCCAATGTTGCAGTTTGGCTGTGGTGTAGATGGCCCAGGAAATAAAAGATGGTGTGGAGTGAGGAAGGGCATTAGAAGAAAAGGGTTCAGCATGTACAAAGATACAAAGTATGAGAACGTCTAAGTTACTCCTATAAAGTTAGTAGCATATACAATATACTCTCAATTTATGAAATAGAAATACCTACAGAAATTCAAAATATATTAAAGTGGTGAAGGGAAATGAAGACTTGGCATGAAAAATGACTTTAATAGAAGTCATAGCTATATAATAATAGATAATGGCCACTTTATGTTTCTGTATTTTTCATATTTTAATACAATATGCTGGTATTTTAAAACCTGAGAAAGTGGTTTTTATGTTTTCTTTTTTTAAAGTGAGCCAAACACACACACACACACACACACGCATATGCATACATACATACAGAAAAGAATTGGAATGAAAAACACATGAAAATCTGAGAGACTGTGCTGAAAAGGGATGAAGCTGACCTAAAGCATTGGCAAAGGAATGACGAAGAGGGATTTGATTTTAGTGTTTAAGAGATAAATTGAGACTTTCTCATTGATTGAATGTAGGGTGAAAAGGGAAAAGCTAGAATGCCTGGGTACTTGGTGAGTTCACTTTGTACATGTTCAGTTTGTGCCCATCAGGTAGGCAATTGAGTAGATAGATGCATTGAATAGATAGGTTCTGGAGCTCTAGAGTGAGATCTGAACCAGAGGTTGAGACTTAGGAGTCATAAACAAGAACCACAGCCATATACATGAGGTCTCTAGAAACAGTATATGAGGTCAGAAGAAAATTTTATGGTTTAATTTCACATTTAAAATTTTCTATCCCCGAAGGTCAGTACAATACCAAATCTAGTTCTGTTCAGTCTGGGACTCTGTCAATGCTAGTTAGAAAGACAAGGCTTCTGTGAGTTGGAAAGAAACCTGGAAAACCTCTAGGCAGCAATATCCCTGAAACAGGTTTGTGGAGGAAGCTGTAAGTGCTTGAGCTGGAAGAACAAGACTGCCTGGTTTCGAATCCTGGCTCCTACACATATTAGCTGTGTGACTTGGCCAAGTTACTTCATCTCTTGCTACTTTAGTTTCTTTATTTGAAAGATGGAAATAATATAGGACGTTGAGGAATAAAAGATTATAAATATGTAAAGCACTTAGAACATTTCCTGGCCCTTAGAAAGTGAAACAAAAGTTAGCTATTGTTATTATTCCCCTTATACACATCTAACTATAGAGAACTTAATACTTCATAACTATAATTGTTTGGGGAAATTATTACTATGTTATTTTTATTTTTTATTATTTTTGAGATTGGGTCTCATTCTGTTGCTCAGGCTGGAGTGCAGTGGTCCACTCATGGCTCACTGCGGCCTCCAGTTCCCAGGCTCAAGCAATCCTCCCATCTCAGCCTCCCCAGTAGCTGGGACCATAGGTGCACACGACCACACCTGGCTAATTTTAAAAGGTTTTTTTTTTTTGGTAGCTGTGTTGCTCAGACTGGTCTCCAACTTCTGGGCTCCAGCAATCCTCCTGTCTTAGCTTCCCAAAGTGCTTGGATTACAGGCATGAGCCACCCAACCTGGCCTAGGAAAATTATTTTTAGGAAAAATAACACAGTAAGTTATTGTCAGGATTAGGAAAGGAATCTAAATCTTTTAATCATAAATTAGTAGTGAAAGGATCAGAGAGCGTTTTGTATTATGCTTCTGAAATCTACCCGCCTGTAACTTCTCATTATTTCTCTTTAGTTCTTTCTCCTAGAACACCAAAGAGGAACCCCTTCTGGCATAGTTCCTAGAAAGTAACATAGTGTGCTTGTGGCTTTTCTTACATTATCTCATTTAATCCTCTGAACAATCTTTCAAGGAAGTTGTTGTTATCCCCACATTCCATGCACCTGGAATCCCTGCACAAATAACCCTGAGGCTACTTCCAGTGCCCATGCAGGGATCTCCAGGTCTCTCCCCGCAGGTTCGGAAAGTGACCTCAATGTATGTACTCCTAGAACCAAGGTGAAGCCAAGTGCCAGCCGGTTGAAAGTCGGAGGATAGCAGAGAACAGATGGAACCTTGTTCTAAAGCGCACACGTTAAGCCTTTATGCTATGGGATGGTAGAAAGTGAGAGCAAAAGAACTGGCAATAGGTTAGCCTCTCCCATTCTGGAAGAGCTCTGGTGACCCAGGAGTTAGAAATTCGATATTTGAACCCAAGCTTTCCAGGTGTAATCCTCAATATAGGGAGATAGACATATTTTGTTAAACATTTTTTGCCAAGTGTATAACTTTTAAAATACTTTATTACTTTTTAAATACCTTAAATGTATTTTTTATTTTTATATTTTTTTTTGAGATGGAGTTTTGCTCTTGTTGCCTAGGCTGGAATGTAATGGCACAATCTCAGTTCACTGCAATCTCTGCCTCCCAAGTTCAAGTGATTCTCCTGCCTTAGCCTCCCAAGTAGCTGGGATTACAGGCATGCGCCACTATGCCTGCCTAAGTTCTGTATTTTTAGTAGAGACGAGGTTTCGCCATGTTGATCAGGCTGGTCTCGAACACCTGACCTCAGGTGATCCACCCACCTCAGCCTCCCAAAGTGCTGGGATTACAGGTGTGAGTCACTGCCCCCAGCCTACCTTAAATATTTAGACATATGTATGTGTTAGAGTCTGCATGATACATATAGCACCTAGTTTTTGTGGATATTCTTATCACTGGAGATATAGCTGCTAACAAAATAAAGTACCTTCCCTGTTCTAATGGTATGGATTCCTGGTCTCAAAGAGATTAGTCTAGTAGGGGATACATTTGAAGTAGGAATATAAAATGCAGTGTAAAAATACATAAAAACAAAATGCAGTGTAAGTAAAAAGTGATATGGAAAATGGTGGAAAGGGAGGGAAGGGACCAAAGTCTCAGATAGCTTCCTAGAAGAAAGGGGAAAGGACAAGGGGAGGGATAAAGAGGAGAGAAGTGGGATGGGAGCTGGAGGAGAACTCTCAAGCTAAGAGTAGGGTATTTTAACCTGAAATAGCTTATCTTAGGGAATCAGGTATCTTACTACCCAAACAAGGATAGTTTAGCATTCTAATTTCTAAATAAGATTTAAATGGATGATAAACTTGGAGAACAAAGTTCGCATCATCCATCAACACAACATTAAATGCTTTTAATTCTTAAGCCCTCCCTTTCTTTGTGCAAATACATGCTTACGTTATATATCACATGGTATATAGTAGGCACAGATACGAAAATATTTAGAATACTAAATCCATAACAGTCTTAAGAATTAGCTAATAAAACATTATGGGATCTTTTGATACACCAGTGAAACCAGCAGGGATTCAAATGTTGTAAAATGAGTATGAACTGCATATTCATCCTTTTCCTAACTCGAGTTCTGCTTCCCACATAGTTGCCCTCCTAGAAGAACTCTCCTGCCATTAAGAGCTCAGCTCATAAACTCAAAGGAAAAAATTAAGACCCAAAGCTATACCACAGGCAGAATTCTCAGTCACTTAATCATTTATTTTGTTATGAAACAGGAAGATTATAATAAGATAGCAATGTATTTGTGTTTAGGACTGAGAGGAGTATGATGAAGACAAAACCTGTTTAATATTAAGATTATAATAGGGTAGCAATGTATTTGTGTTTAGGACTGAGAGGAGTATGATGAAGACAAAACCTGTAAATACATTTTCCAATCTTTAATAGTTCTAAATGAAATGGGATTTTTTTAATTGA
The DNA here is from genome assembly GCF_028885655.2 of Pongo abelii. Lineage (NCBI taxonomy): Eukaryota > Metazoa > Chordata > Mammalia > Primates > Hominidae > Pongo > Pongo abelii. The sequence goes on along the minus strand of NC_071996.2, from coordinate 66,150,086 downwards.
GGGAGAGATAATAAAAAGTTGTTTCAGGCAGTAGTCATTTCTTTCCATATAGATTTATGTATTTATTCAAAAGCTATGTCTTCCTGAAAATTGAAAGTCTTATTAAATATTTTAGTAATGACTGACAATCATCATTCCCCCCCCCCCTTTTTTTAGTACAAATCCTTGCTAAATCTGGGAATGCAGTTGTCAGTTAGGCCTATGTTTCAAGGGTGGCTCTTTCTTGTCATATATAGCAATAGAAAAGTTGTCCACTGTGGCTTGCAGGTGGTGATTTTCTCATGGTGGCGATGAGTTTGCCTTAATCTTTCCACAATGCCTTTCACCTTGACCCTCCTTTTGGCCAGGGTTTGCACCTGCCTGGTGTCGGGGACTCAATCAATACATATGGAATAGGACATGAACATATGTGTATTGACTGGCTCATAGGAAGATAGAAGTGCTAACTGACTTCTTAACATGTCTTCAGAAAAACGAAAGGAGATCCAGAAAACAAATGGATTCTACCTGCCCTTTAGCTCCTTCCTACCCATCTCAAACAAGGAAGTGCCTCTTTCTGCTGGGTGCAGTGGCTCACGCCTGAAATCCTAGCACTTTGGGAGGCTGAGGTGGGAGGATTGCTTGTGCCCAGGAGATTGAGACCAACCTGGGCAATATCATGATACCTCGTTTCTACAAAAAATAAAAAAATTTGCTAGGCATGGGTGGCATGTGGCTGTCTGTATTCCTGGCTACTTGGGAGGCTGAGGTGAGAGCATTGCCTGAGACCAGGAGATTGAGGTTGCTGTGAGCCAAGATTATACCACTGCACTGGACTTCATGATAGAGCAAGACCGTGTCAAAAAAAAATAAAGAAGTGCCCCTCTCTTCCCCTCATGTTGGTCTGAAACATACATCCTCTTGATGCCATCTCTTTGTTTTTTCTTGAGGAATCTGTTCCATCAATTCTCACCCATGCCTCATTCATACAATATTATGTCTTTTATTTATCCCTTTCCACTATTTCTTTCCCCTCAGCCTAGAGCAAGGATTGGTAGACTTCCTGTCAAGGGATAGATGGTAAATATTTCTAGATATGTGGGCCATATGGTCTCTGCCACAACTATTCATCTCTACTTGTAGCTAGAAAGCGACCATAGATAATACATAAACAAATGGGTGTGGCTGTGTTCCAATACAACTTTATTTACAGAAGATATCACACTGGACTTGGCCTGCTAGATTTGACATAGTTTGCTGACCCTTGGTCCAGGATAATGATCAGATTTTCCCCATATCCTTTAAAAAAATCCCCCGCTCCATCTTTACTCCTTAACCTACGGCCCATCTTTCTTAAGATGGTTATCAATGAGGAAAATCCTCTAATGCTTGCCATCTCACTTTCTCACAACCCCTTTCCTCCATCACCAACTCACCATGACGTCTGATCCCACCTTGCATTGATATTGCTCTCCCACAAATCATCTCTAGTCTGTTCATTGCCTGTTTTCTTTCCTAATCATACTTGACTTCTCTGATATATGTGCTACAATTAAACACTCTGTCTGAAAATCCTCACTTGTCTTTTGCAACAGCGTGTTCTCTACTTTATTTTTTCTCTTTGTACTCTGTAAATGCCTTTCCAATCCTCATTTCCTACTCCTTAAAATTTGTATAACCCAAGAGTTTTATTCTTATCTCATTCTACACACTTTCTCTCTACTCTTTCTTCCATTACCATAGTTTCAATGGATTCCCATATGCTTAAGACTCCCAAACCTCCTTGTAAAGCTTGGACTTCTCTTCCATCTTTCCAGCAGCCAACCCATTGCTTGTACAAGCTAAAACCCTTCCAGTAGTTCTCCAAGGAGAGACAAATTGTAGCAATTTGGGGGCCCATGTTCCAGGTTGCAACTTTAGCTCTGGGCTGGCCTTAAGAAAGTTCCTTAGATTCGGGGAAGCTGCTTCATTATATATAGAGGGTAATAAAAATCCCTCCCTGGGCTTTTTGAGGATTAAATGCAGTATCCACCACAATCTATTAGCCAATGGACAGATACCTCACAAATTTTTTTTTTTATTATTTTTCCAATGATTTCCTTTAAATGCCCCCTTTCCTTTCCTTCATTCCTCCAAATATAATTGGTTAGCCCAACCTTTTGACTCTACCTCTGAAATCTTTTGTGGATTTTTTTTCCTTCCTCTTGCTAAAGTTTAGACCCTGCTTATTTGTCCCCTCGAATTTGTCCTGTATATCTTTATTATTGATACATTGCTTAAGAACAAATCAGAGCAGCACTTTATGTTGGCAGTAGGAGAAAGTCCAAACAGTCAAGTCCCTTTGCAATCTGAATTCAAGCTTCGTATGTACCTCTATCCGGTCCCCCCATGCATAGACATATACTTCTGTCCTATCTTCTAACAATATCAGACCACTCTGCTTCCAGAATCTGTCATGCGTACTTGGCTTCATCGTGCTTTTGACCAACTTTTGTCAAAGGCAGGAAACCTCCTCTCTCTCTATTCTAAATGATGAAGTTCTATTCAGTGTCCAAGATATACCTCAACTATTAGCTCCTCTGTATAGCCACCTCTCTCTATTAGATTTGGAACTGAGTGGTTTTTTTTGCTAAATTTCCCCTAAAGATAGATTGCAAACTCCATCAGAGCCAGAATGTATATTCCCTAGCACTGTGGGCAAGATTCTCACATAATAGTAGGCATTTGGATTTATTAGAGCGTGATCGCCATTTGTCATTTTTTAAACTGTGTAGCCAACTGATCCTATTTGTTTTTTCTAGTGATAGTAAAAGCTATCAAGATTCAGAGAGTCGAGGGCGGTGTTTTTGTATTCTAATTTTGAGACTTACAATTTATTTTCTCTGTAACCTATATTCTCATAACTGATAAACTACTTGACAGCAGGGAGAAAGAGAAGAAGGGAACTCACTGGCCCACATGCTAAAGCCAAAGGTGAGGGATGCGGGATAGTAAGCCTTAAACAGTGGAAGGTCTAGGAAAAGAAGTTGAATGCTCAGGTTTCACTTTGGCTTGTCTGTTTGCTTGTTTGTTTGTTTCATGGAAATATAAGGAAGGATGTTTGCTTAATCTTTTTTAGTTCAGGAATATGGCAAGTGATGAAACTGGTAACGGGTAAGAATGGTAAGGCTGATACTTGGTATTGTAGGTCCTTGACAGTGTTAAGGATTAATAAGCTCTAATTCATTTTGAGAAGAAACTTAAGTATATTACTTCTCTGTATTTTTGGCGGATGTCTGCATGATAGGGCCAAAAGCTCAAGCATAAAAACCCACTTCGTCCAAAAGTCTTACTTGATTAACACGCTCCCCATTACCATTACCATTTTATTATGCCAAGTTGACCCATCCCTTGATTTATATGATCATGTGTGTTACGCATTGTTTGTTCTCTGCACTAGAATCTGTTTCATGCATATATCCATCCTCCCTAGCTTGTGTTTCTCAAGTTAGAAATTAAAACTGCAAATTAAGTTGCAAATTCTGCCAACTCTCTATATAACCCATGGTTAAATCCTGATGAAATAGCTGTTAACTAGGTGTTACTAGAAAGGGGTTCTGATCCAGACCCCAAGATAGGGTTCTTGGATGTCATGAAAGAAAGAATTCTGGGGGGGGCAAGTCCATAGAGTAAAGTGGAAGCAAGTTTATTAAGAAAGCAAAGGAATAAAAGAATGGCTACTCCAAAGGCACAGCAGGAGTATAAGCTGTTCAATTGAGTATACTTATAGTCATTTCTTGATCGTATGCTAAACAAAGGGTGTATTATTCATGGGAAAGGGTGGGCAGTTTCTGGAACTGAGGGTTCCTCCCCTTTTTAGACCATATAGGGTAATTTCCTGACGTTGGCAAGGCATTTGTAAACTGCCATGGCACTGGTGGGAGTGTCTCTTAGCATTCTAATGTATTATAATTAGTGTAGAATGAGCAGTGATGACGACCAGAGGTCACTTTCGTCACTATCTCCGTTTTAGTGGGTTTGGCTGGCTTCTTTACCGCAACCTGTTTTATCAGCCAGGTCTTTATGACCTGTATCTTGTGCTGACCTCCTATCTCATCTTGTGAATAAGAATGCCTAACCTCCTGGGAATGCAGCCCAGTAGGTCTCAGCCTTACTTTACCCAGCCCTTATTCAAGATGAAGTTGCTCTAGTTCAGACACCTCTGACATAGGTACTCAATTTCTAACTAAAATTCATAACTAAAACTAAATTTATCATTATGGAAAGTTATTTTTAAAACCCACCAAAATGATTTTTATATTGTTATTATTATTATTTAACATCTTGTGGTCTGTTTTGTAATAAAAGCAAACACACAAAGCATACATTCTCTTTTATAAAACATTCATACCTGACATGATTCATAAATAAAGTTATTTAAGGTTGTAAGAAGTCACAAGGCAATGAGCCCTCTTAGTTTTTTGTTTATTTGTTTTTTAATAGTCTAGCTGTGAGTAACTTAACGATGCAGGATATAGGTTTTGTAGTAGTTTTATCCTCTGTTTTTTTCTTTTGTGATTCTTAATACAAATTTATTCAAGACTTAAAGAAACAGGAAGACATTTTGATCTAAAAGCTATACCAATTCACAAGGGAATGAGTTTGGTTTCTTCTCTACTTTGTAATTCAAAGAAGTGCATTCCAAAAAATCAGATAAAACAAGTCATTAATTTGACAGTCTTGGTTCTCATGGCCCTATTGATTCAGAAAGCTGAAAACAGTTATGGAGGCTTACTGGCTTCAATTAGGAGTCGTGAAGCTTGTGAGGTTAGAAGAAAGAAAGGTTGCATTGGGAGAGGAATCATTCAGTAACAGAATCCTTCTTAACATTTTGTCATGAATGGGTATAAATTCTTGGTCTCTTGTTATTTTTTGTACTTTTTCATTTATTGATTCTCTTTATGGATTCATTTCAAAATGACCAGAATCTCATTTCAAAACTGATTGTGACATCTTTCAGGTTGCTTTTAGTAAGCAAAAGATATTTGTTACCATGTGAGAGGTTTCATTTCATTACTACAAGCTGAAGAGCTTCGGATAAGACTGATTTAGTTGTCCTCCAAAACAATAAAAATGTTCAATTTCTTCTGTGTAATCATTATATATATATATATGCCTCAAGATATATTCTATTAATGGAATAATCAACATACTTTCTATAGATAATATACTTATTTTAGCACATGCATCATCTTGCATGGAAAAACTCTTGTCCTCAGAGGTATATAACAGTGGTTTTTTTTTTCCTCCCTTATCAATAAGAAGCCTAGCTAACTCTCATGACCACCCTTAGTGCATATAAATAATATATAGCCACAATATTGTCCTTTAATGTTAAGAGCTTAGTAAATAGTGCTGCAAAAAAGGAACAATCAGGGAGGAAAATGATATTCACATTTTTAACAACAATATCTAATAAAGCAATATAATGTTATTTATATCTGCTATTATGAAAAATTGACATTTCTTTAGATGTTTCTTTCAGAATGTCCATTTTTTAATGTTTTAGCTTAGTGATAGAAATGCCATTTTTCCTCTTAATGATAAGAATATATTTATATCTGGGATACATTTTCATGTATAATCCAATGACTGCAAGACTTTTTTCTGAAGTATAGGAATACTGATGAAGAAAGACTTGATAGCTAATATCAATTATCAGTCATAAAATTCTTGGTTACCATTTGTTAACAAGTCCTCAGTTGAAAAACCTCTTGACTAAGTTGGCACTAGCCTAAAATTTGCTGTACAATGAATATAATCCAGCTCTAATAGAAGATAACTGTATTTCCAAGTATATTTAAAATAGAAAAAAGAGATTATTGCAATAAATCTAACATCACAGCAACCAATTCATGGAGCTTAATTATGACACTACTAAATGTGAAAATCTATTCAGCGCTAGGAACACTTTTCACATTACATTCACGCTAAAGATTGGCTGTTAAGAGCTCATTACTGGTATTTTTCTAAAGAGTGGTTTATTAAACACAGTTACCTAATAAGCATCTTTGGTGGTGCAAATTGCTGAAAACAGTAATGAGTCTGATTAGACTTCATTTCAATTACGACAGCTTGTCTAGGAAAAAAAAATATATATATATATATATGTATATGTAATCTTTCCTTGATGCTTTGGAATCCAGCTACAAGACACTGCAGAGTTTAAAACAGAAAAAGCCACCTCTATTTCCTTTCCACAGCTCACTAATGAAGAGAGAATTGTCCAAGTCATCATCCAATTTACACACTGGAAAACTGGATGGAAAAAGTGGAGTCACAATCATGTTTGCTTAAAAACAGCAAAGGCTGCCTTGACTAATATGTCTAAATAAGGTCACCTTTTGTGTCTCTCTCTCTTTCTTTTTTTTTTTCTTCCTCTTCTTCTTAGGAATATAAAGCTATAAATGGGTAGAGACTTAAAAATGTTTCATTCCTATTTGGTTTGTGGAGGTTATTCTCTAGATTAATAGGCTCACCTTTCAATTATGTTTTATCCATGGATCTTCTACTTAAAATTATAACAATACAGGGAGCTATTGCACCATGCATGCTAATTATCAGACTAATTTTTAAAATACATCTATTGGGTGGGAAAAAATAAAAGAAACAAAGCTTTACGAATGTGCACTAATATTTCAGAAAGCATAAGGGAATGTTCATTAGATGCCAAACTTGATTTTGATATTTTTAAAAAGTGTGTTATTTAGCTGTATTTAACAGGTAACCTCATATCAAATCATGCCTGAATGTTAGTACTCAAATAGAAAAAAAAAAAAAAACCTGTTAATGTAAAAAGCCTTTAAGTGATTAAGCTGTCATTGCTGTCATTTGGGTACTCTAGTAACATTTTAATGCTTCTGGAAGCTATGGCCAGGGATGCAATCCAATATTTTATGCTACATTTTTGAATAGATTTTTTTAGAGCATAATATTATTTGACATTGAACTGGATAAAATAATTTCTAAAGTAAAATAGCAAAACAACGGCTGGGTGTAGAAGCACTAAATAAACAGAGGGCACAATACAACATCCTCACCAGAAAAATCTTCACAAGTTAGCTAAGTGATCATATAATGGCCAGAAGATTGAAAGTAAAATATAAACAAAATTACAGTACTCTTAGTAGGCATTCTGGTGCTTTTAAAAAGATTTACTTAAAAGGATACTGGTTCTAGGTATGTCAGTTCAAAAATTAGGAATTTACTTTTAGACCTATGATTCACCATTAATTCTACTAATTGTCTATTCTATTTTAAAAGGAGAACAGTATTGCATAGAAAACACAAACAGAATTCTATAGTAATAATAGGGGTGCATTAATTATTTGCTTTTCCTGTAAACCTAGACCTTACCAAAAATGGGTATTCAATTAAGGAAATCAGCATTCATCATATATTTTGAGATCACCAATAAGATATGGAGTTTTATAAGTGCAGAATTTTTTTTAAGGTTTTTGACTTGGTTTAAGCCACAAATAATAAATATGTAGCCAAAGAAAACCTTAAATAATACTTAGTTTTGATAAAAATATGTGCATAAGTTAGTTAAATAATTTAGAATGTTCTTTGGTTTCTTGGATTATCTATAATAAAGCTAGTAAAGCATGGATCATTTTTAGGATAAAAACAGTTTTTAAAAATCTTTCTTCTGTCACTCTTTCCCTTATATTCTCTATAGCCTTTCCACAACTGCAGTCATAAGCTTACATATGCACATATCGGTCCCCAGATTTGAATTTTTGTGTAGCCTACCTATATTATGTTATGGTTTTAGACAGAGTTGGGTTTTCGTGTTGCTTAGGGAATTTGTGTGCTATGAAGAGGCACGTGATTTAAAGAGGTAGCAGGGAGAATTTGACTTACTCTTTTAATATAAACAAGTAAAACTAGCACACTTAAAATGAAATTTCTTTTAAATTATCTGGTAGTTCAAAAATGTGGCTGAGCTGAGTGCAGTGGCTAAGGCCTGTAATTCCAGCACTTTGGGAGGCCTAGGTGGGTGGATCGCTTGAGTCCAGCAATTTGAGACCAGCCTGGGCAACATGGTGAAACCCCATCTCTACCAAAAAATATACAATAATTAGCCGGGCATGGTAGCGTGAGCCTGTAGTCCCAGCTACTCTGCAGGCTGAAGCTGGAGGATCACTTGAGCCTGGGAGGTGGAGTTTGTAGTGAGCCAAGATCATGCCACCACGCTCCAGCCTGGGTCACAGAGTGAGATCCTGTCTCAAATAATAATAATAATAAAATAAATAAATAATAAAAATGTGGCTGAAAAAAACTCCCTGTCTTCTAAAATTATTAGCAAACACTGCTACTTACCCATTACTAATGAGGCCAGTAAAATAGTCATAATCATCAAGAAGTATAAAATTTTACAATAGTTTAGACCATCTGGAAGTAACAACATCTTTATGCCTTTAACTCCACCGAAAACAATATTGAGAGCAACTTTATTATTATTAATTTTTTTTGAGACAGTCTTACCGTGTCACCCAGGCTGGAGTGCAGTGACATGATCTCAATTCACCGCAGCCGTCATCTCCCCAGTTCAAGCTATTCTTGTGCCTCAGCGTCCCCAGTAGCATTACAGGCATTAACTACCACACCCAGCTAATTTTTGTAAAGAGCAACTTTAATTTTAGTTGCTATATTAGAGACAAAGTAAGCCATGTTTATTTACAACAGAAGAGAATTGAATTGGAATTAATTGGAGAACCACGAGCAAAAGAAGAGGAATCTGTATGTTTTTCATGTGATTAATACACACAGGACTGGATCAGCCATTTATTGAATTCAGCCAAAGCCTAAACTTTTTTTAACATAATGGCATTTTCCATCATAACAGTAGATGAAATTATGCAGAGATGGGATCTCAAGAAACAATTTCTTTACTTGCAGTCTCTCCTGCTGTTTCCCATGGATTAGGTTGTTGGGCACCCTCTCCAGGAAAGGAAATGCCACTTCCTTTGAAGATGCTGATATCCTCTCCTGTTTCTGCTTATTATGCAGCATTCTTTGTTTTTACAAATGAAAGAGCCAACTGCGCTAATGACTGGACCGTCGTTCACACTGCACCTTAACAATGTTCAGTCTATCTGGAAATCAGAGGATCCCAATTATAGGCGGTGCTCAGGTCTATTTCACCAGGTCTATTTCACTAGAAGGGGGCAGGGTGGGGAAATGAAGAGGTGAGGAAACTACTGTTGTTGCTGAGAGCTGCTCACTTTTAATCCTGGGCTGTGCTGGTTGTATTCTAAAGCAGTTTATCTTCTTACAACGTCTTATTTGGAAAAAAACAACACGTAACCTACCAAAACTCATTTCATATGTAGCTTTTTCCACTACCTTCAGATCAAAGTTATTTTCTTCGGGCTGGACTAAATTATACACAGGTCCCAGGAGTGAAGGACACTGAATTAATGCACTATGTCACCCAGCCCTGACTAGAGAATTTTTTTTTCAAAGTCCAAGACACTATTTTGCTATTGCATTAAAAATTAATGCATGAATTGCCAAAAAGAGAAAATGCATAAATAACCTAAACAGATTTTGTCTGGGCTTTGCATACTTTAGAGTCACCTAAAGCAAAGTTTTTAAGGCGAATGGCTGAACAGTTTTACCCTGAACATGTGAATAACATTCTTACTCTTTTGTCTAATTATATGAGACAGCGCTCAATCTTAAATAAGCAGACTTATATATCTATTTTGTCTTATGTAAACTGTCTTTTTAGAGTATGGTTCCAGAGGAATACAGAGAAGCAGATGAATGCAAATTTCATTTTAAGCAAGGTTGTGGGGTTTGGAAGATTTCTTAATTTGTTTATTGACCCTTTTCAGCTTGGTGTGTTGGGCAAAACATGAATAGAGTTCAGTTTAAACATAACTAAATTGGGCTTTGCATTTAGATAGTTGAAATGGAACACACAAACACACACATACACACACACAAATATTTACACAGAGTTGTATGTGGACATAGTGGTTAGTATACCATTTTAGGATTATGATTGATGAAATATACACTAGCTGTGTCATAATTCAAGGTTGGTATCATGCCAGATGTTTCTTAAATAAAAATGCAAATATATTTTATACGGCAAAACAGTATTTTGAGAATCAACTGGAATAACCTCAAACTTTTAGGATGATGATAATTATTATCTCTGCAAAATACTTTAAAAAATAAAGATTCAAAACACTCAGAAAATGCATAATACTTTTGGCATTTAGGACTCTGTTTATGGATCAATCATACAGGCCGGATGCTATGAATATAGCATGGGGCTCTCAGGTTGTGTTAACCCCATTTATCCCTGCATGCTACAGCTCACCTGTTATTTACACACATAAGAGGGTTGATACTGCAGAACAAGGGTAGTGCTCTGTTGTGACACAGAACATACATATTCATTAGCCACTGCAGTCCCTATGGACATACGTGGTATGTCATGATGATCTGGGGGGAAGGGTAGATGGCCTTAATGGACTGAAAAATGTATACGGAAAAAGGAAAGAGAGGGCGTGAGAATTGAAAGGCTGCAAAGTAACAACTTTAAAGGTTAACTACAAAGTGCTATTTAAACTGATTATAAATTGTCTAAAATTCACAGAGGTAGCATAAACAAAATAACAGTTTTTAAATATGGGAAAATCAGCCCTTTTACCTCAGACTCTTTCCCTTACAATAGTTAATGACACCTGACACTTAGAAAGATTCAGAGTGTGCATTATTTGTATATTTTAAATTGCATGTACACGCATCCTCATGTATACTTCTGAATAATTTACCATAGAATATACACAGTTTTGTACACTTTTTTTTACTTGGTTTTAGATTATTATTCAAAAATTTTACACAGAAACATTTAAAAAACCTACCCCCACACAGAAATCATAGATCTAAGTTATAATTTTAAACTGTGTGGATTTGTGTGTGAGCGTGATAATATGTTCACTTGTATACTTTAAGTATAGGAAATTTTAAGGGAAAAATTACTTGTTTGAATTATGATCATGATTTCCTGGGTTGCTTTAAATGATATTGTTTCTTTCCTGATCATATAGTGAATCTAGGCTCAGTGGTCTAAAAATGATAATTCTTTCATCAGTATAATTTGCTTTGCATAATGCTTATGCATTCATTCTCATAAATGCAAGCCATTTTATTGCATATTAAAAATAATGACCAATCAGACCCATGCATATCAAGTTTTATCCTCCACATGAAATATTGGCAAAAATAGTCACCGTTACACTTGGTCATATTTGTTGGGTGAATATTTTCTTGCTATGGATACAATTTAATGCATTGTAGAGAACCCAATTCAGATCATAAGCTACCTACAAGTTTAGTTTAAGCACAGAGTATATATTAATACCATCCTAGTCCAAGTCATGGTGCCTGTAACATTAAATAAAGGCTTTTATGAAGCCCAAAATAAAGACATTTAGACAACAAGATCTGTTGCTTACCTGGATACCATCTACCCAACAACTTTCTGTAGGAAATAAGAAGCATAACTTTGGAGTAGCTTAAATAACCTTATAAAAGTTGTACTAATGCTCGTGTATTCAACTAATAGGAGATGCTTCACTCACTGTTAAATTAAGCTTTGGTTTGTAGTATCAAACATACAGCACATTAGGAATGTTGAAAATGGATAGGAAAATAGCAGAAAATAATATCTGACAAATTAGAGCAAAAGGGGGAACACTGAAACAGCATCTGAGACCAGTTTTTTAAGATACCATTCATTATTCATCACTCCACACTGTTGTACTAATGACACTGTATCATTAAGAAAATTATCAATTATTTCCCATGTGTTGTGTTGTAAGAGGGTAGGGAGGCTCTCTTATGATAAAAAAAAAAGTATTTGGAAAATGTTTTTGACTTTTAGAGCTGTATACTTTCTAGATTTCAAGAAAAGGTATGTAAGTTAAGAAACGAGTTGAAGCTCTAAAGTGGAGTCCTAAATTTAAATGCCTGTGTGACCTGGTAGATACCATGAAAATACCTGACATTGTCAGGGGGTAGGAGCATCATGACAAAGTGGAAAGGGTAGGATACTCCCCAAGGAGGGAGCTGGTCCCCAGAATCGGACAGCTGTTGCCAGGCATGAATGAAGTGTTGTAAGATCTTGTCTGAAAAATGGGAAATATGGAAATACAGATTTTTTTTTTTGAGACGGATCTTTTAAAACATAAAGTTGAGTGATTTTTAAAGCCCTGTGCTGGCCAAACAAAACACAGTTGCAGGGTATATGTTACCCTCAGGCTGTCAGATTGCAATTTCTCTGTAAGAGGGTGAGGTATCTGAACTATATTTACTAAGAACCATTTAGCCAGAAATGCCTTCATAATTGTTTTAAAAAAAAAAAAAAGCATTGTTTTATGCAAATACGATGGAATGGGTTGAGAAGGCTGCTGCAAAATGTATTATAATTTGGAGTCTTGAGGTGTGAAAATATGATTTAAAGAGAAAAAATTATTTGACAGTATTGTTATGTAATTAGAATATCTTATTTTGAAACTTCAGGTTTTAAAATGAGTTTTAACTAGTCTTAAACCTCTAAGTGCTTTATCTCTTAGTTTTGATCTCTAAAATGTTGAGTCACAGGAAACATCAAAAATAAATAAAATACTATGAAAACATTTGAAAATGTCGACACCTTTTTGATTAAAGAGATTATGCTCTTTGTTTTGCTCAGAATGAGAGAATTTCTATATCTTTCTTGGAACCAACAGTCCCACTGGAAAATTTCATTTACGGTTGCTGTCCTGAAGTTGAAGGAAAACTGACTTATAAATTCTGGGAGTGATTTTACTTTTTTTCTGTCTAGCCAGTGTTGTTTTGTTTTGTCTTTAATGCACCCCTGGCTTTTTCAAAATAAAAGAATACTAAGAAATGTTTGTGTAGCAGTTCACAGTTGGGAAATAGTTTCACAAAATATTATTCAGGTAATCTTAATAGCAATACAGTAAGGTTAAATAATACCATTATTGTCCACATACCACAGCTGAGTAAGTGAGTATGATGTGCTTAAGCAACTTAACCAAGATTAGAGCAAATAAGTGATGATGTAAGCAATGCTGCCAGTGGTCTGATTCTACAGGCTGGAATTTTCACCTGTGAAACAAAATTCTAGAACCTTCTTTATGTTCCTTCAGTCCGTTTGTATCCCAACAATCTATCAATCGCTCCAAATAAAATACTATATTATGCAAAATAGTATCCAGTCCTATAAGACATCATTATAAGTGAAACATCAATTGAAAAGTGAGGATGTCTGGAATGGTTAGGTCATTTTAAAGTTCTGTTAATCTCTAAAATCAAAGAGTCTAATTTTGGAGAATTTAGACTGTGAAATTGTGAAAAAGAGAGCTGAAAAGGTTTCATCACCTTATAGACAAATGGATCTTCCTTTTTAGCACTGAACCACAATGCTTTGTACATAGTTCATCTTTTATTGACTAAATTTAAAATTTGACAGCCCCTCTGTTATATTCAGCTTATAAAATATTCTAATTTTGGTCCTCTAATGATGGAAAAAAATTAGGTAAAAAGATACATAATTTCAGTGCTTCTTCCTCACTTTTTTCCCTTTCTATTACTTGTAGATTTTATGCCATATTTTAAAGCCAAGGATTATCAGGGAATGGGCTGAAGAAATTTTCAGATCAAATGAGTTAGTACTAGTAATACTAGATAATGCTGTGTTGGCCTCTTGGCTTATAAGGATGAGTAGACAAGGCTGCATTAGTCTCCTCAAACATTTCATTTGGTCATCACTCCCCTTGAAGAATCATAATAAGTAGATATTGCACAGGGCCAGTTTGCAGTGCCAGGAGGTGTACAATCCTTCTCTCAGAAGGTTCTTCACTGTGTAGACCTGTGTTTTTAGCCAATGAATTTTGTACTTTCTACTGGAAATTCTGAATGCTCTGTATGTTAGTTCTGCCATTTCCAACCCAAGAGATGATAAATCTGTTGCATCAGAAAGAAGAAGCTGTAAAGTATTATAATTACTTTACAGTATTTACCCCAGTAGTGATTGTTTTTCAGAGAAACACTTGCTAATATTATATTAATTTTTTTAATGTTAAAAAATAATGAAAGGTTCAGAGGTGCGATAGCTCAAAGAAATGTAATAGGTGTAGTAATGTTGTCATGCAGGCCTGTGTGAGTGCCATGCATCTGTTTTAGAGCAGGCAAACCCGCCATGCCTGCAAGTGTTTGCCTCAGGTCCCTGCCCTTAGGAAGTCTGAGAAAACTTACAAATGAAGGCAGAGCCCCTAGTAGCCAAAATTACCCTATGGGAACATTGTAAAAGGGAGTAACTATTTTAGACCTGATGAACTGTTGAATAGTACACATATATAAGGAGTAGGGTGGGTACTGAGTGCCTCACATTGCTATTTCTATGAATATATGCTAAAAACAGATTCTAGAAGACCTAACCTTTTATTTCCAATTTTCCTCTTATTTTGAAAGTTGCTTTTATACCCTTCATATTTCTATATTACTGTTTAAAGTTTTATAGCTGTGGCAGAACTTTAGAGGATGCTATGGTTGTTTTGTTTCGAAACTAGTTAAAGAGCAAAATGGAAAAAGTAAAGCAACAAGGCAGTAACTGGTTAGTAATTAAACGTAAGTTATCAAATGGTCAGTAATGGTAAGAATGGCAAATGTTATCCATACTATCCAGTTATATAGGAAATATGGATTTGTTCATTTATATATACATGGATTCATCCCATAACAATAAAATAAGAACAGTGCTCAGATGTTTTACTCTAGTACCTGTCATTCCTCTGTAACACTTAAATTATCTTAAAAGCAATTTTCTATTAGATTGTGTATTTTCAAAAAACACTTTGCATGATGAAATTTGCCAGCTGTATTAAGATTTTTCTGATCCTTTCAAAAATAAAAATTGATGTTTTGGAACAATTCTTCAATTATCTTTAAAAACTATTTTTCTTACTTTCCACTGTTTTCTGAATTTTTACTGTACCTATTTAAACTATTTCCAAAGAACAGTAGGAGTTATTGTTCTAAAGTCATGCTTCTAATAATGTTAAAATAGTATTGTTTCTGAGATCCATCTCCATGTTCTGAAGAGAAACCATATAAAAGCTATTTTTAAAACTCATCCCATTATTTGAGTGCCAAGTTAAGTGACACAAGTGTATTGCTTCTGACTCACAGATAACTGCAATACAATCAAACAAAGCAGGATGTTTTTGTTGTTCAGAAAACATTTGGCTCTGTGGTTTTGTTCCATTTCATATCAGAAATATCGCCACCAATAAACACAATAACAATAACAACAACAAAAATAAGTTTGGTTACCAATTTCCAATTAGTATTAAAATTCAAGGAACCAACAAAAGCCTCTGTACTTCGAAGACCAAGACAATCTCCTGAACACTGATTTCCTCAGCTCCTGGTAATATCAAGAATTAGTTTATGGTTAAATTAACTTATGCTTTTAAATAACATTAATGATTTTAAAGCACTGGATAAATTCTGTTGTTTCAGGGGATATGAACAAGTCCATTCCCTTGTATTTAAACAAAATACAATTTTGCCTTTTGCAGCTCTGCAAAGGTTATTGTTATTTACTATGAATCAATAAATAAACTTTCAATTATCTTGGTAGGCACATCCAAAAATAGCATGACAATCAAAAGGCAATGGTGTATCCAGTAATGGTTCCAAATAGATAATTTTGATAAATATGATCTTTGCTTAATTTCAGGTGAAAAAGAAATCTTACGAAATTTAGTTTTGCTAGAGTTAAACTATGCAAAAATACCCTTTGAAATGCACACTATTTAAACCGTATAGTACTGTCTTTTACAGTGATTATAACTTATTAAAATCATTTTTGCATCTCTTTTATGAATAATACATTTACAAGAAAACATTATTTAAGTGAATACAGGTGGGGGGTTCCCACCTCCTGTGTTTTTTTTTTTTAAAAAAGCAGTTTTATTTGAGTTAAAAAGTATATTTCTTCATAATGTTTGTTATGTATGTTTATTAACTTATGCTAACAATGGCTTAGTTCAGCGAACTGAAAGGAAGCCATCCTTTAACTTATGTGTGCATACGTATGTGTGTGTGTTGTGCTAAATTCCATTGCCTGTACTTCTAAATTATTTGTTGAGCCCTTTAAGACTTTTTTTTTCACGTTTTTGTGTATCAAACTAATCACATTTATACTCACAGCATATGTGTGTTCTTATTTTCTCTACTCTGTATTTTGATAATATTTTAAAGAAAAAAACCATAATAGAAATTCCCTAGAAATAATTTACAGGCCTAATGAATTTGTAGGTCTCTTAGACAGTTCTACATTACAGTCACATTAATATTCTCTCCTTTTTATAAGGCTTGAAGTAAATCCCATACACTAGAAGAATTTAGATACTGATTACTTGCGATTGGTTCCTGGTGATTTGCTCTTAATAATTTCCAGTTGAATTTAATGAAAGTATGATTCCTGAAATGCTGCTTCATTAAAATTGCATCTTTTCCCCTTTAAGTGTGGTTTCGGTCATTTCACCCATTTTGCAGTGTGTTTTCCTCCCCCTTAAAAAGTAATGATTGAGAAAGCAGAAATAATTAAGAATACCACTTTAGTTCTCCCTGGAAGTCATCCTCAGAGTTTCTCTGAGTGAAATGATGCAAGCTGCATTTCATCAGAATTTTATAATACTATTTTCCCATTCAATGAGATTATTTAATAATATATAAAATTTTAAAACATAAATATGAATATTGGGGTAGTTGAGGGAAATTGAAGAAAGAATCTGTTGCATGTGCAAGAGAACCGAGGTCTTTAGAATTTTTACTAATATGTATATATATATGTATTTAGGTTGATTAAGTTACACTGTGCAGCATTCAGACTTAATTTAACTGAGTTGTGATTTGCAAATGAATATCTACATGGATCCTTTTTAAAAATCAAAATGCAAATGAGTACAATTGCAGTAAAATATATTTGCAAATGAATCCTGTTGCTTTATTCATTTATTGTGTAATTACTGCAATCCTTCCCACCTTGTTTTCAGTATTTCTTAATCATTAAGTCAGAAGCATGACAGCAGTGCCAGCCCTGGCATGATTCTCTTTGACTAAAACCTTGTAAATTAACACAATTAGCACAGCATCATCCTGCTAATTAACTTCCAGTGTCTGGTGCAGTGGTTTTGCAAACAAGGAAGAGGGAGTCAGAAGGGAATCAACATGCCATTCTGTTACCAAACTGTGTGTTATGTTCAGTTTATCGCAGTAAGTCAAAGCCGGCCATGTCAGAAGCCAGAGTCAGGCAATGAAGAGCCACAGAGCTTGGAGGAAGAGCACAGAAGGGGGTAGAAACTGACAAAATAGACTGTAGTAATTCAGAAGGGGGTTGATGCCACAGATGCTTCATGTAGACCAGGCCTCCTCCTTATCAAGGCATCTCTGCCAGAGGGCACAAGACAGTTTGCAAAATTCACTTTGGGTAATACAAAAAAGATGAAGGAGAGATGCTTAATATAGCTGTACCAGAATAGGAAGTGTTAAACCAAGCAGAGATTAGACTGAGATGAGCTAGCAATGGGAAAAAGCAGAACAGGGTACCAGTCCTCTTCTGTAACTAACTGTATGTGAGACCTCGAGGGTACATTATAAATCGCTTTGGGCCCTGGATTCCTAATATGTGAAATAAAGTAATTTCTAAAGTCTCTTTACAATTTAAAATTCAAATTATTCTGACTGCTTAGTATTTTTTTCTTAAATGAGAAAATACTCATTTTGTAGTTTGCTACATAGTCAACTTTGCTTCATTTAGTAACCCAGCAGATGATAGAATTACCCAGACCATCTCATTATCTGCTTGTACTCCTCTAGTGTATGCCCTACGTGGTTTCCTATAGAAATTGAAAGAGTTAGAATCCAGAATCTCTCTCCATTCTTATATTCCCTTTCCCCTCGGTTTCCTTTCTCTTGCTCTGTCTCTCTCTCTCTTTCTCTCTCATATATAATATGTATATATATGAAGATGTATAAGAGGGGATGTGTATAAATACATACACACACACACACACACACACACACACACACACATTCTCCCTTCTTAGTACCTTGCAGGCTGTAAGGGGAGGAGGGATTATAAGAGAAGGAGGGAGAACGCTAGAAGACCGACAGACAAGTGATGCTTGTTTTTTTTTTCAGAGACTCAACAACAGAACTGAGAGGCAGAAAGGAGCCAGTTGTAATTCATACCGAGTTGTAGGCTTTGTGCGATGAAAGCGATGGAGCGCTGCCTGGGAGATTGCTTTGCTGCACTCCACGAAGCAGATTTGAAACTGTCGTGGACCACTTTAGATGAGAGTTGGATTATGGAATGACCTGCTATGTCTGTGTCATATTGTTCTGCGCAGGCAGCATTATACTGTACTAACTAGGTGTTCAGTACCAAATAAGAGAGGTATCCTAGATGTGATCTGTCAGCTGTGTCTCATTTTTATATTGCTTAAAATGTAAAACAGAAACTGTGATGTGAACAGACAGAATAGCTAGATATTGTACATGTTAATACTGCCATGTGCAAGATATTTAAAATGTTTGCTTATTTTAAGAAGCTATGATTGAATTCTAATTTGACAGGAATGTGTGTGTACATATATATGTGATTGTGTATGTGCGTATAGTAAGTAAGCTGATGGGCTTGACAGAAATAGATTTACTTATTCCTTACAAATGCAAAAAATATAGGTAACTACAGAGTTATGTTTTAAACTCAGTGTACTTTTTAAACAGGGCTGAAGTTTACTCCATTTTAAAGAGTACTTATTATAGGGATCATAATAGGTATTATAAACAGTGTAGATCTTTTAAAGTATGCATATCATTAATGGAAAATAATAGGTAACAAAAGAAATTGGGGGAAAAGCTTTAAGAGTTCTGATGCCTATTTAAGTAAATTAACTTTTTTCCCCCCAAAATTCTTAGGCTTGAAGATGCAGTGGACGCCAGAGCATGCCCAGTGGCCAGAACAGCACTTTGACATCACCTCAACCACTCGGTCTCCTGCCCACAAAGTTGAAGCCTACAGAGGTCATTTGCAGCGCACCTATCAGTACGCCTGGGCGAATGATGACATATCTGCTCTGACTGCATCCAACCTACTAAAAAAATATGCAGAGAAGTATTCCGGCATTTTGGAAGGTCCTGTGGATCGACCAGTACTCAGCAACTATTCGGACGCACCATCAGGACTAGTGAATGGTCGGAAAAATGAAAGTGAACCCTGGCAGCCTTCCTTGAATTCAGAAGCTGTTTATCCCATGAACTGTGTTCCGGATGTTATCACTGCCAGCAAAGCTGGAGTCAGTTCAGCCCTCCCTCCAACAGATGTCTCTGCGAGTATAGGGAGCTCTCCTGGGGTCGCCAGCAACCTGACAGAACCTAGTTATTCAAGTAGTACCTGTGGAAGCCACACTGTACCCAGTCTTCATGCAGGGCTCCCATCTCAGGAATATGCCCCAGGATACAACGGATCATATTTGCATTCTACTTATAGTAGCCAGCCAGCACCTGCACTTCCTTCACCTCATCCGTCTCCTTTGCATAGCTCTGGGCTACTACAGCCCCCGCCACCACCTCCTCCGCCACCAGCCTTGGTCCCGGGCTACAATGGGACTTCTAACCTCTCCAGTTACAGCTATCCGTCTGCTAGCTATCCTCCTCAGACTGCTGTGGGGTCTGGGTACAGCCCTGGGGGGGCACCGCCTCCGCCTTCAGCGTACCTGCCTTCAGGAATTCCTGCTCCCACCCCCCTACCCCCCACCACTGTTCCTGGCTACACCTACCAGGGCCATGGTTTGACACCTATTGCGCCGTCGGCTCTGACAAACAGTTCAGCAAGTTCTCTCAAAAGGAAAGCTTTCTACATGGCAGGGCAAGGAGATATGGACTCCAGTTATGGAAATTACAGCTATGGCCAACAGAGATCTACACAGAGTCCTATGTACAGAATGCCCGACAACAGCATTTCAAACACAAATCGGGGGAATGGCTTTGACAGAAGTGCTGAAACATCATCCTTAGCATTTAAGCCAACGAAGCAGCTAATGTCCTCTGAACAGCAAAGGAAATTCAGCAGCCAGTCCAGTAGGGCTCTGACCCCTCCTTCCTACAGTACTGCTAAAAATTCATTGGGATCAAGATCCAGTGAATCCTTTGGGAAGTACACATCGCCAGTAATGAGTGAGCATGGGGACGAGCACAGGCAGCTCCTCTCTCACCCAATGCAAGGCCCTGGACTCCGTGCAGCTACCTCATCCAACCACTCTGTGGACGAGCAACTGAAGAATACTGACACGCACCTCATCGACCTGGTAACCAATGAGATTATCACCCAAGGACCTCCAGTGGACTGGAATGACATTGCTGGTCTCGACCTGGTGAAGGCTGTCATTAAAGAGGAGGTTTTATGGCCAGTGTTGAGGTCAGACGCATTCAGTGGACTGACGGCCTTACCTCGGAGCATCCTTTTATTTGGACCTCGGGGGACAGGCAAAACATTATTGGGCAGATGCATCGCTAGTCAGCTGGGGGCCACATTTTTCAAAATTGCCGGTTCTGGACTAGTCGCCAAGTGGTTAGGAGAAGCAGAGAAAATTATCCATGCCTCTTTTCTCGTGGCCAGGTGTCGCCAGCCCTCGGTGATTTTTGTTAGTGACATTGACATGCTTCTCTCGTCTCAAGTGAACGAGGAACACAGTCCAGTCAGTCGGATGAGAACCGAATTTCTGATGCAACTGGACACTGTACTAACTTCGGCTGAGGACCAAATCGTAGTAATTTGTGCCACCAGTAAACCAGAAGAAATAGATGAATCCCTTCGGAGGTACTTCATGAAACGACTTTTAATCCCACTTCCTGACAGCACAGCGAGGCACCAGATAATAGTACAACTGCTCTCACAGCACAATTACTGTCTCAATGACAAGGAGTTTGCACTGCTCGTCCAGCGCACAGAAGGCTTTTCTGGACTAGACGTGGCTCATTTGTGTCAGGAAGCAGTGGTGGGCCCCCTCCATGCCATGCCAGCCACAGACCTTTCAGCCATTATGCCCAGCCAGTTGAGGCCCGTTACATATCAAGACTTTGAAAATGCTTTCTGCAAGATTCAGCCTAGCATATCTCAAAAGGAGCTTGATATGTATGTTGAATGGAACAAAATGTTTGGTTGCAGTCAGTGATAACTTCTTTAGAAAAAAAAATGTAATGAATGTTGGCACACACACATAAAACCTGCTACATAGGGAATAGAGCCCCTTTCCAGTAGTGTTTAAATTGCAAAGGGTACTGGGGAAGATGACGATTAAGTTGCATCTTTAGAGTCAGGGTAGATTTGGAGGAAAAGTGCATCAAATGAGAGCTTCTGATTTGAAAGCCCCAGATGACAGAAAGCATATGTGGATGCTCAGTTCTGTTCAAGCTAGACAACACTCACCAAGGAGCAAGGTGCAAGTGTGTTGATTTCAGAAGGACATGAACCTCGTGTGTTGATTCCATTCTGCTGTTCTCGAGATTTAGTTGCTGTCAAGTGCCTGGAGTGGTGCTTTATTTTTTGTTTGCCTCACAATTACATTGGTGGCATGTGCTAATATAAAGAGCTTTAACTTCAAACATTATTGGACTAAAGAGATGAACAGTTGTGTTATGACAGAAAACCAGATTTTTGCCATTTTAAGAGCAACAGTATTCCTCAATCCTGTCTGTTCTGCGGTATTAAGCTAAGAACAGGTAAAACAGGGTAACGGTAATCTGGACCTTAATTTCTGCAGTTCATTTCTTTTAATGTTCTTGTCTGCAAAAACTCAGGAAAGTGATTGTGATTTGTACAGTACCTCAAAGGAATGTGTTGAAAGCACTATGTACTGCTGAGAGTAATAGGATAGGCTTCAATGTTACTTTATATTAAAATGTATGTTTACCTCAACAATTGGAAAATAGCAAGGAAAATTACTTTGAATGTATCCAGAAAAAATACTGAAGTGTGATACAACTGAATATTTACAGTTTAAAGTAGAAATGGAAGGATTTTTTTAAGTTCTTTTACTAATTATGGGGAATTAACCAGAGCAGAATAATTCTTTATGTCAATAACTGCAAGAGTTCTTAGTACATTGCTCCTTGATAATTAAGTGAAAATGTTCTTAAAAGGTACACTGGTTAATTGAAAGCTACTTATTCAGTTTGTGTTAGTGTCTAGACCTGTCAGCCACAAGACCTGTTTAGGACCCTGAAAGTCACAGTACCTAAAAACTATGACTGCCTTTTTATTGCATAGGTGGTAGTGGTGGTGATGGTGGTGGTAGTTTGCAAGTTATCTCTTAAAACTGCTGGGAATGGTGTCATTCTATTCACTAATCTAGCTTATAGACTTGCCGTGCTATTTGATAGAATGCAGAGGATAGCAACCAAAACAAACACACAAATAAATAAAAACAAAAAACCAACCAACCAACTTACATACGTATATATATCCACAAAGAACCTCTCCATCTCCTCCCCTTCTTTTCGACTCCACTCTTGTCAGTGCAATTTTGCTTCTCATTTTGAAATCTGGGCTGTAGTGCTCCTGCTTTATTTCTACCTCAGTTTTGTTACATTTCTCTTGGAAAGTAAAGTAGAAAATCGGAAGTGGACACACACACTGCAATGTAGCTTGCCAAACATGTTACTTTGTTTTCTTCCATCTTTCACCATAAATCTAGTTTCCAAAAACATCAGCATCTGCGCTTACTTCCACCTCAGTCTACCAGCCCCACCCCACCCATGGCATAAGTGGCATTTTTCTTAATTTCCTATTTTTCTCCTGCTCTCTGTCAAGTTGTTCTTTGTATCCTTTAATGCTTTATGTGCAACCTTTCACTGATAGTGGGCTGATGTTTGGCAATGCTTCTGAACAGTCACAGAGCAGGCTGTAGCTTTCCACAGCCACTGCCCATGCATAAGCAGAACAGCCTGGCCTTTTGAATGTATTTTCCTGGGTTTTTTCCCCTTTTCTTTTTTTAGTTTAGAGATGCAGTAACAAAACTGTTGCAAAGCACTGGCATTTTATGTATTCAATAAATAAGTGATGTACATTTTTTTAAAAAAAATTAAATAAATGCAATGAGAAGCCCCAAGAAAGGTCTTTCTGTTTTTTTTTCCTTACAAAAATTTTTACCGATCTTACCCACAATATCCAATTCTCTGAAACACTTAACATACAGAAAGCTAATGAGGGATTTCTTATCTCTGAAATTTTATGATACTTGATCTTTAGTCCCCTTTTTTATTTTTTATGTTGCTAAAAACTGAGCAATTGGACCAGAATTTAACTTACTATGACATTGTGTCAATTAAAGCTGTGCTTAAATATAAATATTCCATATTAAAAAGCAGTGCCTTTCATTAAGGATACAAAAAATAATACTTAAATACGCCCTCTGCTTTTCACAAGTGAATAAATGCTACAATCGTGTTCTGGGTCTACCCTGCACATCCCTTGTAAGGAAATTCTAATATCCACATTAACTTGTAGGTTCATATTGATCTCACTGACAAGTTTACTTTTTGCACAGTGCTGACCTATTTTCTGACTTTTAGACATTACATTTCATTTCCGCCAACATGCTGTGTTCACTTGAAAGCGTCTGGCAAGTTTTGACAAACCCAGTCTTATTTAGACAACTTTGGAAAATCCAATATTGACCCACATTTTTTGTGGCTATAAGATTTAATGCCAAATATATGACTGCACTATTGTGTTTTACACTCATTTATAAAACTGAAAATAAATTTAAGTCATACATCTTGGCTTTTAGCTTTAAATGACTTAAAAATTAGAACTCTGAGTGACTTAAAAATTAATTTGAGATACGAGTGGTCAAAAATCCATGTATTTAGACAGAAGCTGAAGTCGTATGTGATTTTCATTTAGCCTCACAAAATCCAAGATTTGATCTCTTAGGAAATTGGGCATGTTGAAGAAATGAAGATCTGTTGGAGGAGATATGGCTGACCTTTGAGTAGATAGTGCTCTCCTGTGATTCTTTGATTCTGCATGGCAGCATTATGAGCTCTTCTATAAACTAGCTTAATAATGAGCTCTATTCTGACCATCCATTCTGGAACTTGGAGTCGGGGTGGGGTACCACATCCTCAGAAGTGAATGTGTACAGTCGGTGATAGTACAACTGAGTAATCGGGCTTCATACTCTTGGCCTCTTTTTGACTGCTAAGAATTTGGAGAAGGCTATTAATGAAGGTAAGGTAATGAGCCAGTCCAAATCCCTCACTGTCTGGCTAAGAGATTGAGCCATTCCACTTTACAGCCCCTAATTCCCTTCTTCCCAACGGCAGTAACATTTCCAACAGGGACAAAAAGGAAGTGAAGGAAACCACTTCAGTATTGGGATCAATAGAAATTCAAGAGGTAGTTCATAATGACCTTATATGTGACACAAATGGAAATACTCTACACTTCTGGCATGCTTCTCTCCCAAATATTTAGAACATTAGTGACAATATGAAAAACTTTGCTGACTGAGCTGATCAATGGAATGTGAAGGCAGTATACTTTAAGGCTATTTACTTTCACACAGAATGTTTATCTATTAGTCAGTTTGTATTCTACTCAAATGCAGATAGACGGGTATAATGTTTTCTTGTGCATTTGAAACCTATCAAGGAGAAAATAAACCATTCCACTAAAATACATAGGCCAAACACCATCTGGGCAAGTGATAAAAGCTATCCAGAGGCTATGCTATGTAAAATAGCAAGGTCAGTTTACATGGGTTGCATAGTACTTGGCTATGCAGTTTTCAAAAGAACACATCCAAAAAGAAATCCAAATTAGTTCCTGTAATAGGTCTTTGTAAATTTAAGTATATTTGTGGGTTGGAAAATATGTTTTTAGAGACATTTAGAATTTCTTTCTCTAAAAATGTATCCAACTCCAGGCAGAAAGAGACTTCTGTACTCACATTCTCATGTTTC